>NW_028143525.1:0-76507 GCF_977018435.1 Lepisma saccharinum
AGAAAACTAAGGAAATCACGGGCATATGGAGGTCGCGCGTACACCTACGGTGAGTTTGACACGAAGGAAGCGAGGAACGTGGAAGTCGTGGGGACGGACTGCGGCACTTCACGGCTACTTCAAAGTTTCCGGAACGTACCCAACAACGAGGGATGCTGGTGCTCTCTAGCTCAGCACTGAAAAAATTAATCTTGGAAAGAGGAGGAAACACACTTACCGTTGTGGCAACTACAAACTTCAGTTTGCTTCGGCCCGCCTGAGAGCTGCTCTCGCTCCGGTCCGCGCTCCGAGAGAAAAGGGGGTCGAAACCAAGCGCGGGGATTCATTTTCGTTCCGAAAAGAGCGTAGATATGGCAGATACGGCATCAGCTCCCTCAGCCCCGACGGCGGCTTCGCCCAAGAAGTCCTCGAAGGCGAAAAAGCCGAGAACGGCTCCTTCCCATCCCAGGACATCCGAGATGGTGAACAACGCTATCAAGAACTTGAAGGAGCGCGGAGGCTCTTCCCTGCAGGCCATCAAGAAGTACATCACCCAGAACTACAAGGTCGACGCCGAGAAGCTCGCGCCCTTCATCAAGAAGTACCTGAGGAGCGCCGTGGCATCAGGTTCTTTGGTGCAAACCAAAGGAAAGGGTGCCTCCGGATCTTTCAAGCTCAGCGCTTCGTCGCTGAAGGAGAAACCGGAAAGCGGGGCTGTTTCCAAGACCAAACGCTCGGCTCCCAAGGAGAAGAAACCGGCAAAGAAAGCTGCCCCGGCCAAGCGACCGAAGAAGACCGGCGAAAAGAAGAAGGCACCTGTTGCAAAGCCAAAGAAGTCTCCATCGAAAGTGAAAAAGGCAAAGACGCCCAAGAAACCAAAGGCGCCAAAGCCAAAGAAGGCTGCCAAGCCCAAGGCAGCAAAGAAGGCTGCACCAAAAAAGAAGTAAAATGGTTGAGCACGCAAGCGCTCCCCATAAAAAGGTCCTTCTGAGGACCATCAAAATTCTCCTGGAAGGAGCGAATTTGCACGATCACTCAATCTTATAACTTTTCTTTTCATCGGACACGGTGTCATCCTTTCCCTTCCATCCATGCATTTTTTTTTTAAAAAAAAATGTAAACCATGAAAGCAATACACTAGTCACATTATGTAGTCATAATTTGTTTGACTTCGTTTCCATCGATTCTATGAAATGAACTGCGAGTAAGAAACCGCTAACTGATATTAGATTTAAAGATTTAGCGAGAGCTTTTGACCCATATATTATTAAAACTGAATATTCATGAAATATCGCCCAATTGCTTCGGCGTTATTATTTTAAATAACTTTTGGATAAACGCGAGGATAGGGATGGAATTGACAATAATAATAACAATAAAGAGAGATACGACCAAAACGTACTTTCCAAGTAGGATTTGTGGTCCTCAAAAGGACCGATTGTTTGCCAAGGGCAGCGGGATGCGCTTAAGCACGCTCTCCACGAATGCGGCGGGCGAGCTGGATGTCCTTTGGCATGATAGTGACACGCTTAGCGTGGATGGCACACAAGTTGGTATCTTCGAAGAGACCGACGAGGTAAGCCTCGCTGGCCTCCTGGAGAGCCATGACTGCGGAACTCTGGAAGCGCAAGTCGGTCTTGAAATCTTGAGCGATCTCGCGGACGAGACGCTGGAAAGGAAGCTTCCTGATGAGCAACTCGGTGCTCTTCTGGTAGCGACGGATTTCTCGAAGAGCCACGGTACCTGGCCTGTACCTATGGGGCTTCTTCACTCCTCCGGTGGCGGGAGCGCTCTTCCTAGCTGCCTTTGTGGCGAGCTGCTTCCTTGGGGCCTTGCCTCCGGTGGATTTTCGTGCAGTTTGCTTAGTCCGGGCCATTGTCGCGTGCTTGTCCTAAGCGTTTCCGTTTCAAACAATCGCGCCAACTTTTTTTTTTTAACGTTGTCATGGCTTTTCTGCCACAGCATCATTTTTATTTTTAGCTGTTATCTCATTAAACTACAAATACATGATAGATACAAACACGATTCCCCCTTCTCCCCGTATAAAAAGCGGAGGTGTGAAGGCAAGGGAACCGGGTTGTTTACAATGAATATCACAGCCCACCGAACCAACCCGCAACTGTCGCAAGGCCAATTCGATGGGACTGTACATGGCAGAAATACATGAAAATATACATTAAGCAGACAAAACGGGACAACACATGGTACCCTAGGGTACCAAAGTGTCGACGAGGTGGGTGATCACTCGTCGACGTGTCGAACGATCCGGGGCCGCCCGGATTTCTTGTAGTCCTTTCAGGAGTTGCATAAGGCCTGGAAGGACGTCGGGCTGCGCTAGCTGACTTAGTAGATCCAGCAGTGAGGCATGGTCTAGTGTCGAAGGGGCTGTGTTGCTTTGTGGCGGTCGAGGTGCTGGATGACGTACGTCCTTCCTGCGTAGTGGCGGCTTTTGATTGGCTGGTCGAGATGTGGTGCGTGGACGGTATTCCCGGGCGGGCGTCGTCACAGGAACGTCTGGTCTAATGGGCCTCGGTACTACGGGTCGCTTTGGAGTGGAATGGGTCTTGGCTTCCGTCTTGATCTTCTGGAAGAGTGAACAGCCTCTATAACTTGCATAGTGGTTCAGGCCGCAGTTGGCACATCTGGGTTTGGTGTCCTTATCCTTCTCCGGACAGTCGGCGAAACGATGTGGTCCCGCACACTTGACGCATCGGGGAGTCGCAAAGCAATGCCGCTGCCCGTGCCCGACCCGCTGGCACGCGTGGCATTGCAAGATCATTGTGGAGCGGTACTTCTCCACACGTAGTTGGTATTCATCAAGCTCCTTAAGTTGGAAGATCTCGTGGGATTTTGGTGTGTTAGACAAAACAACCAAATAAAGTGGAAATGCTTGTCTGGTACTGGTAGGTCGCTGGGACGCTGTAGTGGCGGGCTGCTGCTGTCGAACCTGGGATTTTAATCGGAAGACGCTATGAACTTCGTAGTCGAAGTCGGACTGTAACTTGTCCCGTATGAGGTCAACGTGGACGTCGATCGGGAGGTCGCGTAGGACCACCTTAAGTTTGTTGGCTGCCGAAGAGCTATAGGCGAAGCTGATTTTTTGCTGTCGAAGGTAATCACAGAGAATCGTGAATGCCTCTACATCGAGGGGAGTGACTCTGCAGTTTCCTTTGGTGTATCGATATGTGACTCGACCGTCAACAAGCTTGTTGATCTCTAACGCCATGCGAATTGAGTTACAGTTGTAGATAGTGATGCAGGGTATCCTGCGGGTCTTCAGGGGGATAGTAGTGACGGGCTCGTTACCCCGTGTCGAACATCCCTGCTGGCCGCGTTGTTGCGACTCGGGCTGGCGGTCGCTGTCGGAGTCGCTATCGATAGCTACATCCCCCTCTGCTTCGTCTTCAGGGTCTGGTTGCTCGTTGCGGGCTCGTTTCTGCCGTCTCCCCTTATTCATGGCTGGGGTGTGCGGCAGCGGACAATTCGTTCTTTCTATCAAGGCGATGGTTGCAATCCGAGGTGCTGCCACCTCGGCATCTCGGTGAGGGATGTCGCGCCAACCAAAAATCATGCCTTTATATGCTTTGCCCTGAAAGGTGCCGTGCATGCTCCTGATTCGTGAAATCAAACCGAAAAGCGGATTTCCCATTGGCTCCCGCCATTCTGCCCCCCTCTGTCGAAGGCGTACAAAACTGAGCCGGCTCGCCGGGAAGGCTTCATTCTCATCTTTCGAATCCACGTACGTGCACTGCAGAAATGACAGGCAGAGGTAAAGGAGGAAAGGGACTCGGCAAAGGAGGTGCCAAGCGCCACCGTAAAGTTCTCCGAGACAACATCCAGGGTATCACCAAGCCCGCCATCCGCCGTCTTGCCCGGCGAGGAGGTGTGAAGCGAATCTCCGGTCTCATCTACGAAGAGACACGCGGCGTCCTCAAGGTGTTCTTGGAGAACGTTATCCGCGATGCCGTCACCTACACGGAGCATGCCAAGAGGAAAACCGTAACCGCCATGGACGTCGTGTACGCACTCAAACGTCAAGGCAGAACCTTGTACGGTTTCGGAGGTTAAGGGCTCTAGTTTGCCTGTCCTCCATCTTGAAAAATCGGCCCTTCTAAGGGCCACAAATCTTTTCTTTGAGGAAGGAAATGTCAGCTTTCAACTTTCCCCGAACCTGATCCCAGCCTCGATTCGAACGATTTCTCTCGTCTCGAGTTCATAATGACATAACAATGATTGAAATAATTGAGAATTCAACAAAAAATATTCACGTGAGGACTCTCAGCATTCGCTACATGCCTAGCCACCCCTCGTTGCTTCTTCGTTCGCCGTTTAGCAAAGCAAAATGAATTTATGTGAAATTCAGATGGCTTCTGTCAAATTATAACATCAATTAATATAACTCAGGCGAACATATATATTTTATTATTATTATTATTTTCAGTGCAACTTGACTCCACCGAAAACAAAACACACGTCATAATCTCTATGCTATCAAAATTTACAAGATGTATACGTACAGGTAAGCCACTATTCTCTGACATTATCGGAAATAGGCAAAAAAAAACATTGAATCAACACAGGATTTGCATGCCAAGTTACATGGATTGTCAGTCCTGATTAGCTTATCGACTTCAAACTTGAAAACTTAAAAAAATAGAGTAGACAATGACCCTTTCCTAAGGTAATTGGTGGCCCTTACAAGGGCCGATTTGCTACAAGCTGAGGGGGTGGGGTGTCAGCTTAAGCTTTCTTCTCGGTTTTCTTGGGAAGAAGGACCGCCTGGATGTTGGGCAGCACGCCACCCTGGGCGATCGTGACCCCAGAAAGGAGCTTGTTCAACTCCTCGTCGTTTCTGATGGCCAACTGCAAGTGACGGGGGATGATCCTGGTCTTCTTGTTATCGCGAGCAGCATTGCCGGCCAACTCCAAGACTTCAGCGGCCAAATATTCCATGACGGCGGCCAGGTAAACCGGTGCACCGGCACCGACACGTTCGGCATAATTGCCCTTTCGCAAAAGTCGGTGGATTCTGCCGACGGGGAACTGAAGTCCGGCTCGGCTGGAGCGAGACTTGCTCTTTCCCTTCACTTTTCCTCCCTTTCCGCGTCCAGACATGATGATCTCTTGCTATCGATACAACGTGAAAACACAAATTTTTGCCAGCCAGTTTGGTGGTTTTGTTAAGTAGTGTTGAATCGCCGCGAATGAGAGCGTCCGGGAGACACGTCTCGAAGCGCCATTGGTCCGTCTGATATCAACCGTCCTTTCTTAAAAGGAATCGACGGTTTGGGCGCACATCGAGTCTGTCTGCAACATGCCGCCAAAGACAAGTGGAAAAGCCGCCAAAAAGGCCGGAAAGGCCCAGAAGAACATCTCCAAGGGAGACAAAAAGAAGAAGCGGAGGAGGAAGGAGAGCTACGCAATTTACATCTACAAGGTGTTGAAGCAAGTTCACCCTGACACCGGCATCTCCAGCAAGGCGATGAGCATCATGAACAGCTTCGTCAACGACATCTTCGAGCGCATTGCCGCCGAAGCTTCCAGGCTCGCTCATTACAACAAGCGATCGACCATCACCAGCAGGGAGATCCAAACGGCCGTCCGGCTGCTCCTCCCCGGTGAACTGGCCAAGCACGCCGTCAGTGAAGGCACCAAGGCCGTGACTAAGTACACCAGCTCAAAGTAAACTCAAGGAAATAGTTACCTTGCCGAAAAAGGCCCTTTTTAGGGCCAAAAATTGAATCTTGGAATTGGACGAACTTGTCTACCACCCCTCCGAAACGTACACTTACATAACCTAACGATATCTCAGCCTGCAAGCGAAAAGATTTTTGACCTTACGTATAAAAAAAAAAATGCTTTTAAGGTACGAATGAATGTTAATGTCAACCAGCACGTAATTTACAAAAATAGGACTTTTAGAGTTACATTTGGACAAAATGCCTCTGCAAAAAAATAACCTAACACTTGGAACAATTATTGATTCGGCGCATTATTATTTAGGATGAACACATAAAATAAACTTGTATATTTAACAAAAATAACTTTCAGGTTTCTATTTCACAATTGTACGTTTGTTACTAGAGTATGGCAGTGAAAGGTACACACAGATTGATATCTGCATATACTCGGTTGGGTTACATTAGGTTAGGTTTTGTTAGGTCGTGATTTTATTTCATTTTTCGTGTTTCCCTTCATTTTACTTTCAAAATTACTTTAAGTTTTCTCCACGAGCAGGGAAAAAGGAAGAGTTTGGCAGTCACATTCATAATTTGCACTAAAAGGGCTCACTTAACTTCTATGAAAGGGTGAGAACTGGTACGCTCAACGAAGTGTGACATTTGGCGGGAACCGTTGCATTAGAAATCGGTTACTCCAAGAATTGATCTGAACGTTGTTTCCGGAGGGCGGCGGCATCGGGGGGGGGGGGGGGTGGAACTTCAACTTACGATCCCGGAAGATTAGCATTTTTTTGTTCAGTTAGGGGTGGGGTTCGAACGCCTACATGCCTCCATTCGGTATCATTACATGCTGACTACACAACGAAAGTGTACGCGAATTTTTGAAGAGGAACGAAAGTTGTCTTAGGCGAGGTCATTTTTCCAGGAATTTGTCTCGCGTACGTCTGAACCCAGATCCTCTGGGAGGTTAGGTTACGTTGGCATGGCAAAAAAAAAATGTTCATTCCATCCTATGCATTAATATTAGGGGTGTGCGGGATCCCGAAAAGTCGGGACCGGGGGGGGGGATCCTCTCCCGATCCCGACTTCGGGAAATTACTTCCCGACTCCCGACCAGTCGAGAAATACCGAATGGTCATTTTATCGTTAATTCGTTTGCTGCAAAAAGTAACGGTTATGTAACGGTCTGCTGCCAAAAGTAACGATTTCGTAACCGTCTGCTGCCAAAAGTAACGGTTTTGTAACCGTTCCCTGCTAAAACTAACCGTTTCGTAACCGTTTACTGCCAAAAGTAACCGTTTCGTAACAGTTTACTGCCAAAAGTAACCGTTTTGTAACAGTTTACTGACAAAAGTAACCGTTTTGTAACAGTTTACTGACAAAAGTAACCGTTTGTAACAGTTTACTGACAAAAGTAACAGTTTCGTAACCGTTTGCTGCCAAAAGTAACCGTTCCGACCAGGACCTTCCCCACTTGCCTTCTGCTAAATTGTCCACTAGCGGGGACACTTTCACATCACTGCACTGATCGAGCATTCCCTTTCCGAAGGGAAAAGACGCGAGATTTGACATGCATCGGTTGAAACAGAACCTCGGTTTACGTGTCCTCGCCAACGAGTATGCGACATTTCCAATTCTTTATTCTGCGTGTGCACCCCCCCCCCCCCCCGCCCCGGTGCGTTTCGGGCGAAATTGCCAACGGATCAGGGTTGCCGGGCCGGGACTATCCCTTTAGCGAACGCCTCCTTCCACGGCGATGGCATTTTGCAAAAAAATAAAAACGCCCAAAAAACACTCTCCCTGCAGCCGCCGGCACGTATCCTCGCAGAAAACTACCAACGCCGGGTTCTTCGGGGAGCGACGCGGCCGATCCGCCGGGCAGGGCAGCGCTCCCCGCCGGGATTATGGCGGCCGCCGGTAATAAGAACGCACCCTGCAACCCCGCACGCCCCAAAAAACAGAAGAACGTCGCCTTCCCCGATATTCATATATACTAATATACATTCTTCACTTATATTATTATTATTATTTGATGACAGGTATATTTAAAAAAAAAAAAAAAAAAAAAAAAAAAAAAAAAAAAAAAAAAAAAAAAAGCGATTCTGCAAAAACTGTGGGTGATTGATTGGATTCGATTCACAAATAAAAGGCCACTATGAACCTTGAAAAAGAAAAAGGATGCCAACAGCACCTGGTGTTCCCAGGCGGTCACCCATCCAAGTACTGACCAGGCCCGACGCTGCTTGACTTCGGTGATCGGACGAGAACCGGTATATTCAGCGTGGTATGGCCGTTGGCGAAAGATACTGCTTTCGGTAAGGTACATATAGTCCAACTTCTCGTTTTCGGGGAAATGTCTCGTCTCGTGGGCACTGCCAAGAACGTGTAGAAGAAACATAACATATAATTATACATTTCATTGTAGTCATAGTGAGAAATGTGCTTTAACACCCTTCGAGAGATGTGTGAACATAAAAGCTACAAGATAGAGAAGAAAATTTAGTGCAGTGAATAAAAGTGAATCTCATGAACAACCTTTTTGATTCCACACTATATACCCAGGACCTAACAACGAAAAAGTGATTGGGCTCGGTTAGTTCGTATGAACTTTCCAGCCTGATCATTACCAGTGCGTAGTTATATATATATATATATATATATATATATATATACTCCAGCCTAGCTATTTCCTATTTTTGTGCTATCTTCGGACAACTTCATCGAGTTCTCGAATACGCGCTATTCCCACAAACCAAAGTAGGCAACGGGCACCTCGACACAAACTATTACATTATTATTATTATTTATCGGCGGAGAGCAGGAAGGGCCGCGCTAACTTTCGGTGCAAATGGCTGCTTTCGAATCGAACCACAGTCCTCATGCGATAGATTTTCGCCTATAAACGAAATTAAAGGCTATACATTGGAAGTAGGCCAGCTTCGTTCAAACACAGGCGTGTGCGACACACGCTACTTCGGAGATTGGCTTGAGAGGCCTGTCGTATGCACAAGGCACCTGATTCTCAGCAAGAGAATAGGGGAAGGATTGAACTTCCATCTCCTCCGTGCAACCGACGCACCTTCTACCTTTTCTCAGAGAAAACTAAGGAAATCACGGGCATATGGAGGTCGCGCGTACACCTACGGTGAGTTTGACACGAAGGAAGCGAGGAACGTGGAAGTCGTGGGGACGGACTGCGGCACTTCACGGCTACTTCAAAGTTTCCGGAACGTACCCAACAACGAGGGATGCTGGTGCTCTCTAGCTCAGCACTGAAAAAATTAATCTTGGAAAGAGGAGGAAACACACTTACCGTTGTGGCAACTACAAACTTCAGTTTGCTTCGGCCCGCCTGAGAGCTGCTCTCGCTCCGGTCCGCGCTCCGAGAGAAAAGGGGGTCGAAACCAAGCGCGGGGATTCATTTTCGTTCCGAAAAGAGCGTAGATATGGCAGATACGGCATCAGCTCCCTCAGCCCCGACGGCGGCTTCGCCCAAGAAGTCCTCGAAGGCGAAAAAGCCGAGAACGGCTCCTTCCCATCCCAGGACATCCGAGATGGTGAACAACGCTATCAAGAACTTGAAGGAGCGCGGAGGCTCTTCCCTGCAGGCCATCAAGAAGTACATCACCCAGAACTACAAGGTCGACGCCGAGAAGCTCGCGCCCTTCATCAAGAAGTACCTGAGGAGCGCCGTGGCATCAGGTTCTTTGGTGCAAACCAAAGGAAAGGGTGCCTCCGGATCTTTCAAGCTCAGCGCTTCGTCGCTGAAGGAGAAACCGGAAAGCGGGGCTGTTTCCAAGACCAAACGCTCGGCTCCCAAGGAGAAGAAACCGGCAAAGAAAGCTGCCCCGGCCAAGCGACCGAAGAAGACCGGCGAAAAGAAGAAGGCACCTGTTGCAAAGCCAAAGAAGTCTCCATCGAAAGTGAAAAAGGCAAAGACGCCCAAGAAACCAAAGGCGCCAAAGCCAAAGAAGGCTGCCAAGCCCAAGGCAGCAAAGAAGGCTGCACCAAAAAAGAAGTAAAATGGTTGAGCACGCAAGCGCTCCCCATAAAAAGGTCCTTCTGAGGACCATCAAAATTCTCCTGGAAGGAGCGAATTTGCACGATCACTCAATCTTATAACTTTTCTTTTCATCGGACACGGTGTCATCCTTTCCCTTCCATCCATGCATTTTTTTTTTAAAAAAAAATGTAAACCATGAAAGCAATACACTAGTCACATTATGTAGTCATAATTTGTTTGACTTCGTTTCCATCGATTCTATGAAATGAACTGCGAGTAAGAAACCGCTAACTGATATTAGATTTAAAGATTTAGCGAGAGCTTTTGACCCATATATTATTAAAACTGAATATTCATGAAATATCGCCCAATTGCTTCGGCGTTATTATTTTAAATAACTTTTGGATAAACGCGAGGATAGGGATGGAATTGACAATAATAATAACAATAAAGAGAGATACGACCAAAACGTACTTTCCAAGTAGGATTTGTGGTCCTCAAAAGGACCGATTGTTTGCCAAGGGCAGCGGGATGCGCTTAAGCACGCTCTCCACGAATGCGGCGGGCGAGCTGGATGTCCTTTGGCATGATAGTGACACGCTTAGCGTGGATGGCACACAAGTTGGTATCTTCGAAGAGACCGACGAGGTAAGCCTCGCTGGCCTCCTGGAGAGCCATGACTGCGGAACTCTGGAAGCGCAAGTCGGTCTTGAAATCTTGAGCGATCTCGCGGACGAGACGCTGGAAAGGAAGCTTCCTGATGAGCAACTCGGTGCTCTTCTGGTAGCGACGGATTTCTCGAAGAGCCACGGTACCTGGCCTGTACCTATGGGGCTTCTTCACTCCTCCGGTGGCGGGAGCGCTCTTCCTAGCTGCCTTTGTGGCGAGCTGCTTCCTTGGGGCCTTGCCTCCGGTGGATTTTCGTGCAGTTTGCTTAGTCCGGGCCATTGTCGCGTGCTTGTCCTAAGCGTTTCCGTTTCAAACAATCGCGCCAACTTTTTTTTTTTTTTTTTTTTTTTTTTTTTTTTTTTTTTTTTTTTTTTTTTTTTTTTTTTTTTTTTTTAACGTTGTCATGGCTTTTCTGCCACAGCATCATTTTTATTTTTAGCTGTAATCTCATTAATCTATACATACATGATGGGTACAAACACGATTCCCCCCTTCTCTCCGTATAAAGGCGGAGTTGTGAAGGCTGGGGAACCGGGTTGTTTACAATGAGTATCACAGCCCACCGAACCAACCCGCAACTGTCGCAAGGCCAGTTCGGTGGGTCTGTACATGGCAGAAATACATGAAAAATACATAGAACAAAACAAAACGGGACAGCACATGGTACCCTAGGGTACCAAAGTGTCGACGAGGTGGGTGATCACTCGTCGACGCGTCGAGCGGTCCGGAGCTGCCCGGATTTCTTGTAGTCCCTTCAGAAGCTGGATCAGGCCTGGAAGGACTTCGGGCTGCGCAAGTTGAGTGAGTAGATTCAGCAGAGACGCTTGATCAACAGTCGGAGGCTCGGCTTGGCTTGGTGTCGTACGTGGTGCTGTTGTGCGATTGGCTCTTCGCTGCGGTACTGGCCGCTGGTTGGTCGAACTGATAGATGTTCTAGGACGGTAGTCACGAGCTGGTGTCGTCACCGGGACGTCTTGTCGAATTGGCCGTGGCGTAAATTGGCGTTTGGGGTCCGATGGGGCCCGTCGTTCGTTCTTTACTTTCTGAAATAGGGAACAACCCCTATAACTAGCGTAATGTGCAAGGCCGCAATTCGCGCATCTTGGAGGTATCTCTTGGTCCTTGTTTGGGCAGTCTGGAAACTTATGTGGCCCCGCGCACTTCACACAGCGAGTCGCGCCAACCAAAAATCATGCCTTTATATGCTTTGCCCTGAAAGGTGCCGTGCATGCTCCTGATTCGTGAAATCAAACCGAAAAGCGGATTTCCCATTGGCTCCCGCCATTCTGCCCCCCTCTGTCGAAGGCGTACAAAACTGAGCCGGCTCGCCGGGAAGGCTTCATTCTCATCTTTCGAATCCACGTACGTGCACTGCAGAAATGACAGGCAGAGGTAAAGGAGGAAAGGGACTCGGCAAAGGAGGTGCCAAGCGCCACCGTAAAGTTCTCCGAGACAACATCCAGGGTATCACCAAGCCCGCCATCCGCCGTCTTGCCCGGCGAGGAGGTGTGAAGCGAATCTCCGGTCTCATCTACGAAGAGACACGCGGCGTCCTCAAGGTGTTCTTGGAGAACGTTATCCGCGATGCCGTCACCTACACGGAGCATGCCAAGAGGAAAACCGTAACCGCCATGGACGTCGTGTACGCACTCAAACGTCAAGGCAGAACCTTGTACGGTTTCGGAGGTTAAGGGCTCTAGTTTGCCTGTCCTCCATCTTGAAAAATCGGCCCTTCTAAGGGCCACAAATCTTTTCTTTGAGGAAGGAAATGTCAGCTTTCAACTTTCCCCGAACCTGATCCCAGCCTCGATTCGAACGATTTCTCTCGTCTCGAGTTCATAATGACATAACAATGATTGAAATAATTGAGAATTCAACAAAAAATATTCACGTGAGGACTCTCAGCATTCGCTACATGCCTAGCCACCCCTCGTTGCTTCTTCGTTCGCCGTTTAGCAAAGCAAAATGAATTTATGTGAAATTCAGATGGCTTCTGTCAAATTATAACATCAATTAATATAACTCAGGCGAACATATATATTTTATTATTATTATTATTTTCAGTGCAACTTGACTCCACCGAAAACAAAACACACGTCATAATCTCTATGCTATCAAAATTTACAAGATGTATACGTACAGGTAAGCCACTATTCTCTGACATTATCGGAAATAGGCAAAAAAAAACATTGAATCAACACAGGATTTGCATGCCAAGTTACATGGATTGTCAGTCCTGATTAGCTTATCGACTTCAAACTTGAAAACTTAAAAAAATAGAGTAGACAATGACCCTTTCCTAAGGTAATTGGTGGCCCTTACAAGGGCCGATTTGCTACAAGCTGAGGGGGTGGGGTGTCAGCTTAAGCTTTCTTCTCGGTTTTCTTGGGAAGAAGGACCGCCTGGATGTTGGGCAGCACGCCACCCTGGGCGATCGTGACCCCAGAAAGGAGCTTGTTCAACTCCTCGTCGTTTCTGATGGCCAACTGCAAGTGACGGGGGATGATCCTGGTCTTCTTGTTATCGCGAGCAGCATTGCCGGCCAACTCCAAGACTTCAGCGGCCAAATATTCCATGACGGCGGCCAGGTAAACCGGTGCACCGGCACCGACACGTTCGGCATAATTGCCCTTTCGCAAAAGTCGGTGGATTCTGCCGACGGGGAACTGAAGTCCGGCTCGGCTGGAGCGAGACTTGCTCTTTCCCTTCACTTTTCCTCCCTTTCCGCGTCCAGACATGATGATCTCTTGCTATCGATACAACGTGAAAACACAAATTTTTGCCAGCCAGTTTGGTGGTTTTGTTAAGTAGTGTTGAATCGCCGCGAATGAGAGCGTCCGGGAGACACGTCTCGAAGCGCCATTGGTCCGTCTGATATCAACCGTCCTTTCTTAAAAGGAATCGACGGTTTGGGCGCACATCGAGTCTGTCTGCAACATGCCGCCAAAGACAAGTGGAAAAGCCGCCAAAAAGGCCGGAAAGGCCCAGAAGAACATCTCCAAGGGAGACAAAAAGAAGAAGCGGAGGAGGAAGGAGAGCTACGCAATTTACATCTACAAGGTGTTGAAGCAAGTTCACCCTGACACCGGCATCTCCAGCAAGGCGATGAGCATCATGAACAGCTTCGTCAACGACATCTTCGAGCGCATTGCCGCCGAAGCTTCCAGGCTCGCTCATTACAACAAGCGATCGACCATCACCAGCAGGGAGATCCAAACGGCCGTCCGGCTGCTCCTCCCCGGTGAACTGGCCAAGCACGCCGTCAGTGAAGGCACCAAGGCCGTGACTAAGTACACCAGCTCAAAGTAAACTCAAGGAAATAGTTACCTTGCCGAAAAAGGCCCTTTTTAGGGCCAAAAATTGAATCTTGGAATTGGACGAACTTGTCTACCACCCCTCCGAAACGTACACTTACATAACCTAACGATATCTCAGCCTGCAAGCGAAAAGATTTTTGACCTTACGTATAAAAAAAAAAATGCTTTTAAGGTACGAATGAATGTTAATGTCAACCAGCACGTAATTTACAAAAATAGGACTTTTAGAGTTACATTTGGACAAAATGCCTCTGCAAAAAAATAACCTAACACTTGGAACAATTATTGATTCGGCGCATTATTATTTAGGATGAACACATAAAATAAACTTGTATATTTAACAAAAATAACTTTCAGGTTTCTATTTCACAATTGTACGTTTGTTACTAGAGTATGGCAGTGAAAGGTACACACAGATTGATATCTGCATATACTCGGTTGGGTTACATTAGGTTAGGTTTTGTTAGGTCGTGATTTTATTTCATTTTTCGTGTTTCCCTTCATTTTACTTTCAAAATTACTTTAAGTTTTCTCCACGAGCAGGGAAAAAGGAAGAGTTTGGCAGTCACATTCATAATTTGCACTAAAAGGGCTCACTTAACTTCTATGAAAGGGTGAGAACTGGTACGCTCAACGAAGTGTGACATTTGGCGGGAACCGTTGCATTAGAAATCGGTTACTCCAAGAATTGATCTGAACGTTGTTTCCGGAGGGCGGCGGCATCGGGGGGGGGGGGGGGTGGAACTTCAACTTACGATCCCGGAAGATTAGCATTTTTTTGTTCAGTTAGGGGTGGGGTTCGAACGCCTACATGCCTCCATTCGGTATCATTACATGCTGACTACACAACGAAAGTGTACGCGAATTTTTGAAGAGGAACGAAAGTTGTCTTAGGCGAGGTCATTTTTCCAGGAATTTGTCTCGCGTACGTCTGAACCCAGATCCTCTGGGAGGTTAGGTTACGTTGGCATGGCAAAAAAAAAATGTTCATTCCATCCTATGCATTAATATTAGGGGTGTGCGGGATCCCGAAAAGTCGGGACCGGGGGGGGGGATCCTCTCCCGATCCCGACTTCGGGAAATTACTTCCCGACTCCCGACCAGTCGAGAAATACCGAATGGTCATTTTATCGTTAATTCGTTTGCTGCAAAAAGTAACGGTTATGTAACGGTCTGCTGCCAAAAGTAACGATTTCGTAACCGTCTGCTGCCAAAAGTAACGGTTTTGTAACCGTTCCCTGCTAAAACTAACCGTTTCGTAACCGTTTACTGCCAAAAGTAACCGTTTCGTAACAGTTTACTGCCAAAAGTAACCGTTTTGTAACAGTTTACTGACAAAAGTAACCGTTTTGTAACAGTTTACTGACAAAAGTAACCGTTTGTAACAGTTTACTGACAAAAGTAACAGTTTCGTAACCGTTTGCTGCCAAAAGTAACCGTTCCGACCAGGACCTTCCCCACTTGCCTTCTGCTAAATTGTCCACTAGCGGGGACACTTTCACATCACTGCACTGATCGAGCATTCCCTTTCCGAAGGGAAAAGACGCGAGATTTGACATGCATCGGTTGAAACAGAACCTCGGTTTACGTGTCCTCGCCAACGAGTATGCGACATTTCCAATTCTTTATTCTGCGTGTGCACCCCCCCCCCCCCCCGCCCCGGTGCGTTTCGGGCGAAATTGCCAACGGATCAGGGTTGCCGGGCCGGGACTATCCCTTTAGCGAACGCCTCCTTCCACGGCGATGGCATTTTGCAAAAAAATAAAAACGCCCAAAAAACACTCTCCCTGCAGCCGCCGGCACGTATCCTCGCAGAAAACTACCAACGCCGGGTTCTTCGGGGAGCGACGCGGCCGATCCGCCGGGCAGGGCAGCGCTCCCCGCCGGGATTATGGCGGCCGCCGGTAATAAGAACGCACCCTGCAACCCCGCACGCCCCAAAAAACAGAAGAACGTCGCCTTCCCCGATATTCATATATACTAATATACATTCTTCACTTATATTATTATTATTATTTGATGACAGGTATATTTAAAAAAAAAAAAAAAAAAAAAAAAAAAAAAAAAAAAAAAAAAAAAAAGCGATTCTGCAAAAACTGTGGGTGATTGATTGGATTCGATTCACAAATAAAAGGCCACTATGAACCTTGAAAAAGAAAAAGGATGCCAACAGCACCTGGTGTTCCCAGGCGGTCACCCATCCAAGTACTGACCAGGCCCGACGCTGCTTGACTTCGGTGATCGGACGAGAACCGGTATATTCAGCGTGGTATGGCCGTTGGCGAAAGATACTGCTTTCGGTAAGGTACATATAGTCCAACTTCTCGTTTTCGGGGAAATGTCTCGTCTCGTGGGCACTGCCAAGAACGTGTAGAAGAAACATAACATATAATTATACATTTCATTGTAGTCATAGTGAGAAATGTGCTTTAACACCCTTCGAGAGATGTGTGAACATAAAAGCTACAAGATAGAGAAGAAAATTTAGTGCAGTGAATAAAAGTGAATCTCATGAACAACCTTTTTGATTCCACACTATATACCCAGGACCTAACAACGAAAAAGTGATTGGGCTCGGTTAGTTCGTATGAACTTTCCAGCCTGATCATTACCAGTGCGTAGTTATATATATATATATATATATATATATATATATATACTCCAGCCTAGCTATTTCCTATTTTTGTGCTATCTTCGGACAACTTCATCGAGTTCTCGAATACGCGCTATTCCCACAAACCAAAGTAGGCAACGGGCACCTCGACACAAACTATTACATTATTATTATTATTTATCGGCGGAGAGCAGGAAGGGCCGCGCTAACTTTCGGTGCAAATGGCTGCTTTCGAATCGAACCACAGTCCTCATGCGATAGATTTTCGCCTATAAACGAAATTAAAGGCTATACATTGGAAGTAGGCCAGCTTCGTTCAAACACAGGCGTGTGCGACACACGCTACTTCGGAGATTGGCTTGAGAGGCCTGTCGTATGCACAAGGCACCTGATTCTCAGCAAGAGAATAGGGGAAGGATTGAACTTCCATCTCCTCCGTGCAACCGACGCACCTTCTACCTTTTCTCAGAGAAAACTAAGGAAATCACGGGCATATGGAGGTCGCGCGTACACCTACGGTGAGTTTGACACGAAGGAAGCGAGGAACGTGGAAGTCGTGGGGACGGACTGCGGCACTTCACGGCTACTTCAAAGTTTCCGGAACGTACCCAACAACGAGGGATGCTGGTGCTCTCTAGCTCAGCACTGAAAAAATTAATCTTGGAAAGAGGAGGAAACACACTTACCGTTGTGGCAACTACAAACTTCAGTTTGCTTCGGCCCGCCTGAGAGCTGCTCTCGCTCCGGTCCGCGCTCCGAGAGAAAAGGGGGTCGAAACCAAGCGCGGGGATTCATTTTCGTTCCGAAAAGAGCGTAGATATGGCAGATACGGCATCAGCTCCCTCAGCCCCGACGGCGGCTTCGCCCAAGAAGTCCTCGAAGGCGAAAAAGCCGAGAACGGCTCCTTCCCATCCCAGGACATCCGAGATGGTGAACAACGCTATCAAGAACTTGAAGGAGCGCGGAGGCTCTTCCCTGCAGGCCATCAAGAAGTACATCACCCAGAACTACAAGGTCGACGCCGAGAAGCTCGCGCCCTTCATCAAGAAGTACCTGAGGAGCGCCGTGGCATCAGGTTCTTTGGTGCAAACCAAAGGAAAGGGTGCCTCCGGATCTTTCAAGCTCAGCGCTTCGTCGCTGAAGGAGAAACCGGAAAGCGGGGCTGTTTCCAAGACCAAACGCTCGGCTCCCAAGGAGAAGAAACCGGCAAAGAAAGCTGCCCCGGCCAAGCGACCGAAGAAGACCGGCGAAAAGAAGAAGGCACCTGTTGCAAAGCCAAAGAAGTCTCCATCGAAAGTGAAAAAGGCAAAGACGCCCAAGAAACCAAAGGCGCCAAAGCCAAAGAAGGCTGCCAAGCCCAAGGCAGCAAAGAAGGCTGCACCAAAAAAGAAGTAAAATGGTTGAGCACGCAAGCGCTCCCCATAAAAAGGTCCTTCTGAGGACCATCAAAATTCTCCTGGAAGGAGCGAATTTGCACGATCACTCAATCTTATAACTTTTCTTTTCATCGGACACGGTGTCATCCTTTCCCTTCCATCCATGCATTTTTTTTTTAAAAAAAAATGTAAACCATGAAAGCAATACACTAGTCACATTATGTAGTCATAATTTGTTTGACTTCGTTTCCATCGATTCTATGAAATGAACTGCGAGTAAGAAACCGCTAACTGATATTAGATTTAAAGATTTAGCGAGAGCTTTTGACCCATATATTATTAAAACTGAATATTCATGAAATATCGCCCAATTGCTTCGGCGTTATTATTTTAAATAACTTTTGGATAAACGCGAGGATAGGGATGGAATTGACAATAATAATAACAATAAAGAGAGATACGACCAAAACGTACTTTCCAAGTAGGATTTGTGGTCCTCAAAAGGACCGATTGTTTGCCAAGGGCAGCGGGATGCGCTTAAGCACGCTCTCCACGAATGCGGCGGGCGAGCTGGATGTCCTTTGGCATGATAGTGACACGCTTAGCGTGGATGGCACACAAGTTGGTATCTTCGAAGAGACCGACGAGGTAAGCCTCGCTGGCCTCCTGGAGAGCCATGACTGCGGAACTCTGGAAGCGCAAGTCGGTCTTGAAATCTTGAGCGATCTCGCGGACGAGACGCTGGAAAGGAAGCTTCCTGATGAGCAACTCGGTGCTCTTCTGGTAGCGACGGATTTCTCGAAGAGCCACGGTACCTGGCCTGTACCTATGGGGCTTCTTCACTCCTCCGGTGGCGGGAGCGCTCTTCCTAGCTGCCTTTGTGGCGAGCTGCTTCCTTGGGGCCTTGCCTCCGGTGGATTTTCGTGCAGTTTGCTTAGTCCGGGCCATTGTCGCGTGCTTGTCCTAAGCGTTTCCGTTTCAAACAATCGCGCCAACCAAAAATCATGCCTTTATATGCTTTGCCCTGAAAGGTGCCGTGCATGCTCCTGATTCGTGAAATCAAACCGAAAAGCGGATTTCCCATTGGCTCCCGCCATTCTGCCCCCCTCTGTCGAAGGCGTACAAAACTGAGCCGGCTCGCCGGGAAGGCTTCATTCTCATCTTTCGAATCCACGTACGTGCACTGCAGAAATGACAGGCAGAGGTAAAGGAGGAAAGGGACTCGGCAAAGGAGGTGCCAAGCGCCACCGTAAAGTTCTCCGAGACAACATCCAGGGTATCACCAAGCCCGCCATCCGCCGTCTTGCCCGGCGAGGAGGTGTGAAGCGAATCTCCGGTCTCATCTACGAAGAGACACGCGGCGTCCTCAAGGTGTTCTTGGAGAACGTTATCCGCGATGCCGTCACCTACACGGAGCATGCCAAGAGGAAAACCGTAACCGCCATGGACGTCGTGTACGCACTCAAACGTCAAGGCAGAACCTTGTACGGTTTCGGAGGTTAAGGGCTCTAGTTTGCCTGTCCTCCATCTTGAAAAATCGGCCCTTCTAAGGGCCACAAATCTTTTCTTTGAGGAAGGAAATGTCAGCTTTCAACTTTCCCCGAACCTGATCCCAGCCTCGATTCGAACGATTTCTCTCGTCTCGAGTTCATAATGACATAACAATGATTGAAATAATTGAGAATTCAACAAAAAATATTCACGTGAGGACTCTCAGCATTCGCTACATGCCTAGCCACCCCTCGTTGCTTCTTCGTTCGCCGTTTAGCAAAGCAAAATGAATTTATGTGAAATTCAGATGGCTTCTGTCAAATTATAACATCAATTAATATAACTCAGGCGAACATATATATTTTATTATTATTATTATTTTCAGTGCAACTTGACTCCACCGAAAACAAAACACACGTCATAATCTCTATGCTATCAAAATTTACAAGATGTATACGTACAGGTAAGCCACTATTCTCTGACATTATCGGAAATAGGCAAAAAAAAACATTGAATCAACACAGGATTTGCATGCCAAGTTACATGGATTGTCAGTCCTGATTAGCTTATCGACTTCAAACTTGAAAACTTAAAAAAATAGAGTAGACAATGACCCTTTCCTAAGGTAATTGGTGGCCCTTACAAGGGCCGATTTGCTACAAGCTGAGGGGGTGGGGTGTCAGCTTAAGCTTTCTTCTCGGTTTTCTTGGGAAGAAGGACCGCCTGGATGTTGGGCAGCACGCCACCCTGGGCGATCGTGACCCCAGAAAGGAGCTTGTTCAACTCCTCGTCGTTTCTGATGGCCAACTGCAAGTGACGGGGGATGATCCTGGTCTTCTTGTTATCGCGAGCAGCATTGCCGGCCAACTCCAAGACTTCAGCGGCCAAATATTCCATGACGGCGGCCAGGTAAACCGGTGCACCGGCACCGACACGTTCGGCATAATTGCCCTTTCGCAAAAGTCGGTGGATTCTGCCGACGGGGAACTGAAGTCCGGCTCGGCTGGAGCGAGACTTGCTCTTTCCCTTCACTTTTCCTCCCTTTCCGCGTCCAGACATGATGATCTCTTGCTATCGATACAACGTGAAAACACAAATTTTTGCCAGCCAAAAAAAAAAAAAAAAAAAAAAAAAAAAAAAAAAAAAAGAAAGGAAAAATCCCCGCCCCCAAAGGGCTCGCGGGGGTGAGTGGCGCCCGACCTGAGTCAACTGGCGACTGCACCGTAAGGCGCAGACCTCACGTGAGATGTTGATGCACTCTGGAGCACATCATAATCCCATGTTCGGTCTTTTGCCTAGGCGCGGCCTTCCCCTCAGAATAGATCCAGTCAAGCCGGATTTCTCCCTTGGGGAAGCCTCCATTCATGCTTGGCATGCACTAGTATGCTAACTACCTACATGACATCGGGATTTATTTAAACCTGGTTTCAATCTTGTAAAGAGATTTTTACCAGGCGGCGAAAATAGAAAGATGGTGAAAAAACTACAGCTAAGAAGAGGAACAAAGAGAAGGGAAGCTCCCGAGGGTAAAACCAAGTAAACTTGTAAAACCTCGGCTGCGTCTAGTATGCAAGCTTCGTCTAGATTCTGATGTGCGAAAAAAACCCACGTGAAGGGGGGTAAAAAACACACATCCTATTGGTTTCTATCCTTAATGGAGCCGTGAGGCGGCAGGTAGGATCGGGAATTGGAAGGTATGGTGTTTTTGGCTACAAGTAGCCTTTCAAGTCTTGTGTTAGTAGGACCTACTCATGCACACGTCGCTTCTCTGATGTTGGGGTGTGAAGGTTCATCTGACTTTCAAACCCTGGGGAGAGTTAACGGTGCGTGGGGTGCTCCTGTTCCTTGTTTCCTGTAGAGGTGGTCAGTGGCTGCTGGGGCTTTACGAAGGCAGCGCCGTAGACGAATTCGCGAGTGCACAAATACGGCACTCACGTTCCTCCACCGGCCCAGCTGAAGGCTTCAAAAGCCGGCTTAGTACTAAGACTGCCTTTGAAGAAGGCGAGCCGTGATCTGTGCCGCTGCTGAATTCTTTGGTCGTACGTGTGGCGTTGTCCCTTTTTGTTGTTTTCTTGTTTCCTGTAGAGGTGGTCAGTGGCTGCTGGCGCTTAGGAAGGCAGCGCCGTAGACGAATTCATGAGTGCACAAATACGGCACTCACGTTCCTCCACCGGCCTAGCTGAAGGCTTCAAAAGCCGGCTTAGTACTAAGACTGCCTTTGAAGAAGGCGAGCCGTGATCTGTGCCGCTGCTGAATTCTTTGGTCGTACATGTGGCGTTGTCCTTTTTGTTGTTTCAATTTCCACCACTGTTGCCGTTGTTTACTTCAGAGGCTGCGCAGTAGACGAATTCGCGAGTGCACAAATGAGGCACTCACGTTCCTCCACCGGCCCAGCTGAAGGCTTCAAAAGCCGGCTTAGTACTAAGACTGCCTTTGAAGAAGGCGAGCCGTCACCTGTGCAGCTACTGAAGTCTGTGGTCATACTTGTTGCGGTGCCTCTTGTATTGCTACAACGGGAGTGGTGCTTATTGTCATCGGGGGTAATTCCATAGAACGCTCAGAGGTCTCTTGTGCTTGTAGCGCGTTCGCGGGTACGTGCCTAGATTCCTGATCAGCTCGTTGTCTATTTGATTTTTCTTTTTGTAGAGTTTGGTCATGATTTTTTCGTTGAAAGCTTCTATTTTTGGAAGCTTGTGCATAATGTGGATTGGAGTCATTCTGGTGCTCCAGGGTAGGTTCAGGATGTATCTGAGCATCCTGTTTTGGTATTTCTGTAGGAGGACTATATTGCCTTTGTTCCCACAGAACCAAGCGGGTGATCCGTACATTAGGATTGGCCTTATCATAAGTTTGTAAAGCAAGAGCTTGTGTGATAGTACTAACGGGCTGGCCGAGTATATCAGTGATTTGATTTGGTGGAAGCGGACTCTTGCTCTGTCGAGTACTATTTTAGTGTGCTGGGAGAAGCTAAGCTTGGAGTCAAGGGTGACTCCAAGGTATCTAACTTGTTGTTGCCAGGGTATGTTGACCCCTTCCAGGGTGATTTCTGGTGGGAGGGGTTGCCTTTTCTTAGTGAAGATGATCGCTTCCGTTTTATGGGCGTTGATCTTTATCTTCCATCGGTTATAGTATGTTTGGAGTGATTCTAGGTAAGTTTCTAGAATTCTGACTATTCTGAGACGTCTCCATGAAGATTGGTAGATAGCCACGTCATCGGCATAGACCGCTATTTGGGCTTCATGGTGACGGGGGATATCTGAGATATAGAGGTTGAATAGCAGAGGGCTGAGTATAGACCCCTGCGGAACTCCTGCTTCTATGTTTCTTATGTTCGATTTCTCCTGGAGAATTGATACAAAAAATTTCCGTCCGCTTATATAAGATTTTATCAATCTTATTAGCTTATCTGGTAATCCTAGTTTGATAAGTTTGTGTATGAGGCCTTCATGCCATACTCTGTCAAATGCTTTTTCTACATCTAATAGCACCATTCCTGTATCCTTTTTTTTGTTGTAGTGCTCAGTGACATGTTCTATAACGCGTGTGAGCTGGTGCACCGTGGAGTGTTTTTGTCTGAAGCCAAATTGCTCTGTCGGTAGCAATTGCTTTTGTTGCGTTATGAATTGCAGTCTCTTCATTACTACTCGTTCGAATATTTTTCCGAGGTTGTTGAGTAGACTGATCGGTCTGTAGTTTTGTGGAAACGTTTTGTCTTTACCCGGTTTGGGGAGACATATGATCTTGGCTATTTTCCAGTTTTCTGGGAAGTATGCGAGTTTGGCGCACGAGTTAAACAGCGCGGCAATGGCTTGCACCATGTTAATTGGGATGTGCTTGAAGAGCACGTTTTGGATCCCATCTGGTCCCGGTGCCTTGAAGTTGGGTAGATATTTGATTATGTGAAGTAATTCAGGGACGTTTGTGTGAATTATATCTTCATCATGATCACGGTTTGATGTGAAGAACCGTTCTACCGTGTCGGTTGTTTCGTCTTCGTCTTCGGAATCGATGTCAAGGTCTTCGTTTGGTTTGAATGCCTCTTCTAACGTGTCCGCGAGTGCGTTTGTCTTTTCCTCGTTTCCATACGCCATGCCGTTTTTCCCGTGGAGTATGGGGGTGTCAATATTGGTACGCGTGAGCCTTCTCGTGAATTTATATAATGAGAGGTCTTTTACGGCCAATTTGTCTACGCGAGCTTTCCATTTCTCGTTTCTGTGTTTCTTTATGTCGTCTTGGATTTCGTTCGACAGTGCTTTTTGTTCTTGTCTGTAGAACGGTTGTCTGGTACGCATGAATAATTTGCGAATTTTGTTCCGGAGCCTTATCTTTACTTTGATAGAGTCCGGCAGCGCTGCATCCGGTTGCAGTGGTTTGTGCAAGGGGATATGCTTGGCCATGGCGCCTTTTATTTTGCTTGTAATAAATGAGACGCGGGCGTTAATAGCTTGTTCTGAATTTAATTCTGTTTGAAATTCGTTCTTGGTGAAATTTGGTTCTAGATCTTTCTTGAAGGCATCCCAGTTTGCCTTATTGAAGTTGTATCTTTTGAACGGGGGACGATATCGTGGCTTGTCGAAGAGTGTGACTAACACTGGGTTGTGGTCCGATGTGAGGGCCGGTATTGACTCTTGGTCCGTTATTATGCGGGGACCTTTTAGAACTACCACGTCTAGGACGTCAGGTAGTTTATTTGGGTCTTCCGGGTAATAAGTCGGAGTAGTGGGCGCGTAGACAAGTAGTGGCGTATTTTGAATGTATCTGAATAACTTGTTGCCACTTGTGTTGTGCACTCGGCTGTGCCAGGCGGAATGTTTCGCGTTTAAGTCTCCTCCTATAAGGACTGAAGGCCCGAGACGGAGGAGTTTGTCTATGTCTCTAGGGTCTAGCTCGTTATTTGCTCGAGGAGATCGGTAAGCCGAAATGAATATTATGTCGCGATTTGCCTTTTTTGCAGTGACCGCTACGGCTTCGAGCGTATTGAGTTTGGGGATCGGGATGCGAGAGTGGATTATATTGTTTTTAATGAATATGGCCACTCCTCCATGTGCGTGGTTGCTGATTTTGTCTTCCCTATGCATATCATACGTTGGGAGATAGACTCTGTCGGTGGGCTTTAGGTGCGTTTCGGATATAAGGGCTATTTCTGGTTGCTGCTCTAGCAGCCAGGGGTAAGCTTCGTGCATCTTATTTAGGAGACCTCTGGCGTTCCAATGGATTAGGTAGGCGCCCCGATTATTGCCTGCCATTGGTAGTCATTAGGGCACTTGTTAATTGCGCACAGATGGTCATCACCTGTTGCATAGTCTGGGCCATGGCAGCTTGCATTTGTTGCATTTGCTGCATGGTGTTTTTAAGGGCTTCCATCATTAGAGGGAGCCAGTCGGGCTGGTTGTTGGGAGTAGTATTTGTGTTAGCGCTTGAATCTGAATTTGAATTTGAAATTGAAATTCTGGGTTCGGATCTACACTCGACTTGCATGGGTGTATCTTGGTTTGTTTCGCTTGGTTCTGATATCTTGCGGCTGTCTGCAGTTTTATTTGTGCCGGTCACGGTTGACGTGCCAGGCTTTTGTGTGCCGGTGGCAGTTAATGTGCCGGTCACGGTTGAAGTGGCAGGCGTGCTTGATGTGCTGGGAGCTACTTGTGTGCCGGGCGCGCTTGCTGCGCCAGGCTCACCAGGTGCGCCGGCTTTTTTACTTGTGCCGGGTCGG
Organism: Lepisma saccharinum; assembly: GCF_977018435.1. Lineage (NCBI taxonomy): Eukaryota > Metazoa > Arthropoda > Insecta > Zygentoma > Lepismatidae > Lepisma > Lepisma saccharinum. The sequence goes on from NW_028143525.1 coordinate 24,841, forward strand.
ATGGTTTTGTTAAGTAGTGTTGAATCGCCGCGAATGAGAGCGTCCGGGAGACACGTCTCGAAGCGCCATTGGTCCGTCTGATATCAACCGTCCTTTCTTAAAAGGAATCGACGGTTTGGGCGCACATCGAGTCTGTCTGCAACATGCCGCCAAAGACAAGTGGAAAAGCCGCCAAAAAGGCCGGAAAGGCCCAGAAGAACATCTCCAAGGGAGACAAAAAGAAGAAGCGGAGGAGGAAGGAGAGCTACGCAATTTACATCTACAAGGTGTTGAAGCAAGTTCACCCTGACACCGGCATCTCCAGCAAGGCGATGAGCATCATGAACAGCTTCGTCAACGACATCTTCGAGCGCATTGCCGCCGAAGCTTCCAGGCTCGCTCATTACAACAAGCGATCGACCATCACCAGCAGGGAGATCCAAACGGCCGTCCGGCTGCTCCTCCCCGGTGAACTGGCCAAGCACGCCGTCAGTGAAGGCACCAAGGCCGTGACTAAGTACACCAGCTCAAAGTAAACTCAAGGAAATAGTTACCTTGCCGAAAAAGGCCCTTTTTAGGGCCAAAAATTGAATCTTGGAATTGGACGAACTTGTCTACCACCCCTCCGAAACGTACACTTACATAACCTAACGATATCTCAGCCTGCAAGCGAAAAGATTTTTGACCTTACGTATAAAAAAAAAAATGCTTTTAAGGTACGAATGAATGTTAATGTCAACCAGCACGTAATTTACAAAAATAGGACTTTTAGAGTTACATTTGGACAAAATGCCTCTGCAAAAAAATAACCTAACACTTGGAACAATTATTGATTCGGCGCATTATTATTTAGGATGAACACATAAAATAAACTTGTATATTTAACAAAAATAACTTTCAGGTTTCTATTTCACAATTGTACGTTTGTTACTAGAGTATGGCAGTGAAAGGTACACACAGATTGATATCTGCATATACTCGGTTGGGTTACATTAGGTTAGGTTTTGTTAGGTCGTGATTTTATTTCATTTTTCGTGTTTCCCTTCATTTTACTTTCAAAATTACTTTAAGTTTTCTCCACGAGCAGGGAAAAAGGAAGAGTTTGGCAGTCACATTCATAATTTGCACTAAAAGGGCTCACTTAACTTCTATGAAAGGGTGAGAACTGGTACGCTCAACGAAGTGTGACATTTGGCGGGAACCGTTGCATTAGAAATCGGTTACTCCAAGAATTGATCTGAACGTTGTTTCCGGAGGGCGGCGGCATCGGGGGGGGGGGGGGGTGGAACTTCAACTTACGATCCCGGAAGATTAGCATTTTTTTGTTCAGTTAGGGGTGGGGTTCGAACGCCTACATGCCTCCATTCGGTATCATTACATGCTGACTACACAACGAAAGTGTACGCGAATTTTTGAAGAGGAACGAAAGTTGTCTTAGGCGAGGTCATTTTTCCAGGAATTTGTCTCGCGTACGTCTGAACCCAGATCCTCTGGGAGGTTAGGTTACGTTGGCATGGCAAAAAAAAAATGTTCATTCCATCCTATGCATTAATATTAGGGGTGTGCGGGATCCCGAAAAGTCGGGACCGGGGGGGGGGATCCTCTCCCGATCCCGACTTCGGGAAATTACTTCCCGACTCCCGACCAGTCGAGAAATACCGAATGGTCATTTTATCGTTAATTCGTTTGCTGCAAAAAGTAACGGTTATGTAACGGTCTGCTGCCAAAAGTAACGATTTCGTAACCGTCTGCTGCCAAAAGTAACGGTTTTGTAACCGTTCCCTGCTAAAACTAACCGTTTCGTAACCGTTTACTGCCAAAAGTAACCGTTTCGTAACAGTTTACTGCCAAAAGTAACCGTTTTGTAACAGTTTACTGACAAAAGTAACCGTTTTGTAACAGTTTACTGACAAAAGTAACCGTTTGTAACAGTTTACTGACAAAAGTAACAGTTTCGTAACCGTTTGCTGCCAAAAGTAACCGTTCCGACCAGGACCTTCCCCACTTGCCTTCTGCTAAATTGTCCACTAGCGGGGACACTTTCACATCACTGCACTGATCGAGCATTCCCTTTCCGAAGGGAAAAGACGCGAGATTTGACATGCATCGGTTGAAACAGAACCTCGGTTTACGTGTCCTCGCCAACGAGTATGCGACATTTCCAATTCTTTATTCTGCGTGTGCACCCCCCCCCCCCCCCGCCCCGGTGCGTTTCGGGCGAAATTGCCAACGGATCAGGGTTGCCGGGCCGGGACTATCCCTTTAGCGAACGCCTCCTTCCACGGCGATGGCATTTTGCAAAAAAATAAAAACGCCCAAAAAACACTCTCCCTGCAGCCGCCGGCACGTATCCTCGCAGAAAACTACCAACGCCGGGTTCTTCGGGGAGCGACGCGGCCGATCCGCCGGGCAGGGCAGCGCTCCCCGCCGGGATTATGGCGGCCGCCGGTAATAAGAACGCACCCTGCAACCCCGCACGCCCCAAAAAACAGAAGAACGTCGCCTTCCCCGATATTCATATATACTAATATACATTCTTCACTTATATTATTATTATTATTTGATGACAGGTATATTTAAAAAAAAAAAAAAAAAAAAAAAAAAAAAAAAAAAAAAAAAAAAAAAGCGATTCTGCAAAAACTGTGGGTGATTGATTGGATTCGATTCACAAATAAAAGGCCACTATGAACCTTGAAAAAGAAAAAGGATGCCAACAGCACCTGGTGTTCCCAGGCGGTCACCCATCCAAGTACTGACCAGGCCCGACGCTGCTTGACTTCGGTGATCGGACGAGAACCGGTATATTCAGCGTGGTATGGCCGTTGGCGAAAGATACTGCTTTCGGTAAGGTACATATAGTCCAACTTCTCGTTTTCGGGGAAATGTCTCGTCTCGTGGGCACTGCCAAGAACGTGTAGAAGAAACATAACATATAATTATACATTTCATTGTAGTCATAGTGAGAAATGTGCTTTAACACCCTTCGAGAGATGTGTGAACATAAAAGCTACAAGATAGAGAAGAAAATTTAGTGCAGTGAATAAAAGTGAATCTCATGAACAACCTTTTTGATTCCACACTATATACCCAGGACCTAACAACGAAAAAGTGATTGGGCTCGGTTAGTTCGTATGAACTTTCCAGCCTGATCATTACCAGTGCGTAGTTATATATATATATATATATATATATATATATATATACTCCAGCCTAGCTATTTCCTATTTTTGTGCTATCTTCGGACAACTTCATCGAGTTCTCGAATACGCGCTATTCCCACAAACCAAAGTAGGCAACGGGCACCTCGACACAAACTATTACATTATTATTATTATTTATCGGCGGAGAGCAGGAAGGGCCGCGCTAACTTTCGGTGCAAATGGCTGCTTTCGAATCGAACCACAGTCCTCATGCGATAGATTTTCGCCTATAAACGAAATTAAAGGCTATACATTGGAAGTAGGCCAGCTTCGTTCAAACACAGGCGTGTGCGACACACGCTACTTCGGAGATTGGCTTGAGAGGCCTGTCGTATGCACAAGGCACCTGATTCTCAGCAAGAGAATAGGGGAAGGATTGAACTTCCATCTCCTCCGTGCAACCGACGCACCTTCTACCTTTTCTCAGAGAAAACTAAGGAAATCACGGGCATATGGAGGTCGCGCGTACACCTACGGTGAGTTTGACACGAAGGAAGCGAGGAACGTGGAAGTCGTGGGGACGGACTGCGGCACTTCACGGCTACTTCAAAGTTTCCGGAACGTACCCAACAACGAGGGATGCTGGTGCTCTCTAGCTCAGCACTGAAAAAATTAATCTTGGAAAGAGGAGGAAACACACTTACCGTTGTGGCAACTACAAACTTCAGTTTGCTTCGGCCCGCCTGAGAGCTGCTCTCGCTCCGGTCCGCGCTCCGAGAGAAAAGGGGGTCGAAACCAAGCGCGGGGATTCATTTTCGTTCCGAAAAGAGCGTAGATATGGCAGATACGGCATCAGCTCCCTCAGCCCCGACGGCGGCTTCGCCCAAGAAGTCCTCGAAGGCGAAAAAGCCGAGAACGGCTCCTTCCCATCCCAGGACATCCGAGATGGTGAACAACGCTATCAAGAACTTGAAGGAGCGCGGAGGCTCTTCCCTGCAGGCCATCAAGAAGTACATCACCCAGAACTACAAGGTCGACGCCGAGAAGCTCGCGCCCTTCATCAAGAAGTACCTGAGGAGCGCCGTGGCATCAGGTTCTTTGGTGCAAACCAAAGGAAAGGGTGCCTCCGGATCTTTCAAGCTCAGCGCTTCGTCGCTGAAGGAGAAACCGGAAAGCGGGGCTGTTTCCAAGACCAAACGCTCGGCTCCCAAGGAGAAGAAACCGGCAAAGAAAGCTGCCCCGGCCAAGCGACCGAAGAAGACCGGCGAAAAGAAGAAGGCACCTGTTGCAAAGCCAAAGAAGTCTCCATCGAAAGTGAAAAAGGCAAAGACGCCCAAGAAACCAAAGGCGCCAAAGCCAAAGAAGGCTGCCAAGCCCAAGGCAGCAAAGAAGGCTGCACCAAAAAAGAAGTAAAATGGTTGAGCACGCAAGCGCTCCCCATAAAAAGGTCCTTCTGAGGACCATCAAAATTCTCCTGGAAGGAGCGAATTTGCACGATCACTCAATCTTATAACTTTTCTTTTCATCGGACACGGTGTCATCCTTTCCCTTCCATCCATGCATTTTTTTTTTAAAAAAAAATGTAAACCATGAAAGCAATACACTAGTCACATTATGTAGTCATAATTTGTTTGACTTCGTTTCCATCGATTCTATGAAATGAACTGCGAGTAAGAAACCGCTAACTGATATTAGATTTAAAGATTTAGCGAGAGCTTTTGACCCATATATTATTAAAACTGAATATTCATGAAATATCGCCCAATTGCTTCGGCGTTATTATTTTAAATAACTTTTGGATAAACGCGAGGATAGGGATGGAATTGACAATAATAATAACAATAAAGAGAGATACGACCAAAACGTACTTTCCAAGTAGGATTTGTGGTCCTCAAAAGGACCGATTGTTTGCCAAGGGCAGCGGGATGCGCTTAAGCACGCTCTCCACGAATGCGGCGGGCGAGCTGGATGTCCTTTGGCATGATAGTGACACGCTTAGCGTGGATGGCACACAAGTTGGTATCTTCGAAGAGACCGACGAGGTAAGCCTCGCTGGCCTCCTGGAGAGCCATGACTGCGGAACTCTGGAAGCGCAAGTCGGTCTTGAAATCTTGAGCGATCTCGCGGACGAGACGCTGGAAAGGAAGCTTCCTGATGAGCAACTCGGTGCTCTTCTGGTAGCGACGGATTTCTCGAAGAGCCACGGTACCTGGCCTGTACCTATGGGGCTTCTTCACTCCTCCGGTGGCGGGAGCGCTCTTCCTAGCTGCCTTTGTGGCGAGCTGCTTCCTTGGGGCCTTGCCTCCGGTGGATTTTCGTGCAGTTTGCTTAGTCCGGGCCATTGTCGCGTGCTTGTCCTAAGCGTTTCCGTTTCAAACAATCGCGCCAACTTTTTTTTTTTTTTTTTTTTTTTTTTATACGTTGTCATGACTTTTCTGTCACAGCATCAATTTTTATTTTTAACTGTAATCTCGTTAAGCTACAAATACATGATAGATACAAACACGATTCCCCCTTCTCCCCGGAAAAGCGGAGTTGTGAAGGCAAGGGAACCGGGTTGTTTACATTGAATATCACAGCCCATCGAACCAACCCGCAACTGTCGCAAGGCCAATTCGGTGGGTCTGTACATGGCAGAAAGACATGAAAAAATACATTAAGCAAAACAAAACGGGACAACACATGGTACCCTAGGGTACCAGAGTGTCGACGAGGTGGGTGATCACTCGTCGGCGCGTCGAGCGATCCGGGGCTGCCCGGATTTCTTGTAGTCCTTTAAGTATCTGGATAATGCCGGGAAGGACGGCGGGCTGCGCTAGCTGACTTAGGAGATCCAGCAGTGATGCATGGTCTAATGTCGGAGGTGCTGTGGTGCTTGGAGGCAGTCGTGGTGCTGGATGACGTACGTCCTTCCTGCGTAGTGGTCGCGCCAACTTTTTTTTTTTTTTTTTTTTTTTTTTTTTTCTTCGTTGTCTGGGCTTTATTAACAGTAGCATCATTTTGGTTGTTTAGCTACAATCTCATTAAACTTTATTAATACATGAAAGTTACGAACCCGATTCCCCCTTCCCCCCGTATAAAAATCGGGGTTATGAAGGCGAAGGAACCGGGTTGTTTACAGTGAGTTTCACAGCCCCAGCTAACCTTCCCGCAACTGTCGCAAGGCTGATTCGCTGGGTCTGTACATGGTAGGGAAACAATGAAAACATAAAAATATACAAAACGAGACAACACAGGGTACCTTAAGGTACCAGCGTGTCGACGAGTTGGGTGATTACTCGTCGACGCGTCGAGCGATCCGGGGCTGCCCGGATTTCTTGTAGTCCCTTCAATAGCTGTATGAGGCCGGGAAGGACATCGGGCTGCGAAAGTTGAGTGAGTAAGTTCAGCAATGACGCTTGATCAACAGTCGGGGGCTCAGCTTGGCTTGGTGTCGAACGTGGTGCTGGTGTACGATTGGCTCTTCGCTGCGGTACTGGCCGCTGGTTGGTCGAACTGATGGATGTTCTAGGACGATAGTCACGGGCTGGTGTCGTCACCGGGACGTCTTGTCGAATTGGCCGTGGCGTAATTTGGCGTTTGGGGTCCGATGGGGCCCGTCGTTCGTTCTTTACTTTCTGAAATAAGGAACAACCCCTATAACTAGCGTAATGTGCAAGGCCGCAATTTGCGCATCTTGGAGGTATCTCTTGGTCCTTATTTGGGCAGTCTGGAAACTTATGTGGCCCCGCGCACTTCACACAGCGAGGCGTCGCAAAACAGTGGCGTTGCCCGTGCCCTACCCTTTGGCAAGCATGGCATTGTAGAATCATTTTGGAGTGGTATTTTTCGACTGTTATATCGTAAATACTCATCTGCTTTAAGGTGAGGATCTGGCGAGATGTCTGGTTATTAGGGAGGACGACCATCACGAGAGGCGATAGGCGTCTGGGCGTACGGGAACTCTGGTCCTCGGAATTACTGCTCTTCCGACTGCGGTCTAGTACTTTCAAACGACTAACACTGTGGATAGTAAGTCCATAGTGTCTCGTCAAATAGCTCTGAAGGGAGTCGGTAGTGATATCCATCGGGAGGTTGCGGATTACAACCTTAAGTTTTGCTGCAGCTGACGAGCCGTATGCAAATCCAATTTCGTTTTTCTTAAGGTATTCACAAACAATTGTGAAATCCTTCTGAGTAGAAGTAATTACTCGGCAATTCCCTCTGGTGTATCGGAAGTTACACCTGTGGTCGACGAGATTATTAATTGTTACTGCTATCTTCTGACTGGTCGTTTTATAAATAGTAATGCAGGGAGGCCTGCGTGTCTTCTCAGGAGTGACGTGTTGCTGCGACGCTGGAGTGGCGTCATCGTCAAACTCGCTGTCGGTAGCTGTATCCTCTGCTTCTGCGTCGTCTGGGTCAGGTCTCTCTTCTCGGGCGCGTTTCTGCTGTCTCCCCTTATGCATGGCTGGGGTGTACGGCGACGAACAATGCCCTTTCTACTGATGCGATGAGTGAAGTTCGAGGTGCTTCCACCTCGGCATCTCGGTGGAGGATGTCGCGCCAACCAAAAATCATGCCTTTATATGCTTTGCCCTGAAAGGTGCCGTGCATGCTCCTGATTCGTGAAATCAAACCGAAAAGCGGATTTCCCATTGGCTCCCGCCATTCTGCCCCCCTCTGTCGAAGGCGTACAAAACTGAGCCGGCTCGCCGGGAAGGCTTCATTCTCATCTTTCGAATCCACGTACGTGCACTGCAGAAATGACAGGCAGAGGTAAAGGAGGAAAGGGACTCGGCAAAGGAGGTGCCAAGCGCCACCGTAAAGTTCTCCGAGACAACATCCAGGGTATCACCAAGCCCGCCATCCGCCGTCTTGCCCGGCGAGGAGGTGTGAAGCGAATCTCCGGTCTCATCTACGAAGAGACACGCGGCGTCCTCAAGGTGTTCTTGGAGAACGTTATCCGCGATGCCGTCACCTACACGGAGCATGCCAAGAGGAAAACCGTAACCGCCATGGACGTCGTGTACGCACTCAAACGTCAAGGCAGAACCTTGTACGGTTTCGGAGGTTAAGGGCTCTAGTTTGCCTGTCCTCCATCTTGAAAAATCGGCCCTTCTAAGGGCCACAAATCTTTTCTTTGAGGAAGGAAATGTCAGCTTTCAACTTTCCCCGAACCTGATCCCAGCCTCGATTCGAACGATTTCTCTCGTCTCGAGTTCATAATGACATAACAATGATTGAAATAATTGAGAATTCAACAAAAAATATTCACGTGAGGACTCTCAGCATTCGCTACATGCCTAGCCACCCCTCGTTGCTTCTTCGTTCGCCGTTTAGCAAAGCAAAATGAATTTATGTGAAATTCAGATGGCTTCTGTCAAATTATAACATCAATTAATATAACTCAGGCGAACATATATATTTTATTATTATTATTATTTTCAGTGCAACTTGACTCCACCGAAAACAAAACACACGTCATAATCTCTATGCTATCAAAATTTACAAGATGTATACGTACAGGTAAGCCACTATTCTCTGACATTATCGGAAATAGGCAAAAAAAAACATTGAATCAACACAGGATTTGCATGCCAAGTTACATGGATTGTCAGTCCTGATTAGCTTATCGACTTCAAACTTGAAAACTTAAAAAAATAGAGTAGACAATGACCCTTTCCTAAGGTAATTGGTGGCCCTTACAAGGGCCGATTTGCTACAAGCTGAGGGGGTGGGGTGTCAGCTTAAGCTTTCTTCTCGGTTTTCTTGGGAAGAAGGACCGCCTGGATGTTGGGCAGCACGCCACCCTGGGCGATCGTGACCCCAGAAAGGAGCTTGTTCAACTCCTCGTCGTTTCTGATGGCCAACTGCAAGTGACGGGGGATGATCCTGGTCTTCTTGTTATCGCGAGCAGCATTGCCGGCCAACTCCAAGACTTCAGCGGCCAAATATTCCATGACGGCGGCCAGGTAAACCGGTGCACCGGCACCGACACGTTCGGCATAATTGCCCTTTCGCAAAAGTCGGTGGATTCTGCCGACGGGGAACTGAAGTCCGGCTCGGCTGGAGCGAGACTTGCTCTTTCCCTTCACTTTTCCTCCCTTTCCGCGTCCAGACATGATGATCTCTTGCTATCGATACAACGTGAAAACACAAATTTTTGCCAGCCAGTTTGGTGGTTTTGTTAAGTAGTGTTGAATCGCCGCGAATGAGAGCGTCCGGGAGACACGTCTCGAAGCGCCATTGGTCCGTCTGATATCAACCGTCCTTTCTTAAAAGGAATCGACGGTTTGGGCGCACATCGAGTCTGTCTGCAACATGCCGCCAAAGACAAGTGGAAAAGCCGCCAAAAAGGCCGGAAAGGCCCAGAAGAACATCTCCAAGGGAGACAAAAAGAAGAAGCGGAGGAGGAAGGAGAGCTACGCAATTTACATCTACAAGGTGTTGAAGCAAGTTCACCCTGACACCGGCATCTCCAGCAAGGCGATGAGCATCATGAACAGCTTCGTCAACGACATCTTCGAGCGCATTGCCGCCGAAGCTTCCAGGCTCGCTCATTACAACAAGCGATCGACCATCACCAGCAGGGAGATCCAAACGGCCGTCCGGCTGCTCCTCCCCGGTGAACTGGCCAAGCACGCCGTCAGTGAAGGCACCAAGGCCGTGACTAAGTACACCAGCTCAAAGTAAACTCAAGGAAATAGTTACCTTGCCGAAAAAGGCCCTTTTTAGGGCCAAAAATTGAATCTTGGAATTGGACGAACTTGTCTACCACCCCTCCGAAACGTACACTTACATAACCTAACGATATCTCAGCCTGCAAGCGAAAAGATTTTTGACCTTACGTATAAAAAAAAAAATGCTTTTAAGGTACGAATGAATGTTAATGTCAACCAGCACGTAATTTACAAAAATAGGACTTTTAGAGTTACATTTGGACAAAATGCCTCTGCAAAAAAATAACCTAACACTTGGAACAATTATTGATTCGGCGCATTATTATTTAGGATGAACACATAAAATAAACTTGTATATTTAACAAAAATAACTTTCAGGTTTCTATTTCACAATTGTACGTTTGTTACTAGAGTATGGCAGTGAAAGGTACACACAGATTGATATCTGCATATACTCGGTTGGGTTACATTAGGTTAGGTTTTGTTAGGTCGTGATTTTATTTCATTTTTCGTGTTTCCCTTCATTTTACTTTCAAAATTACTTTAAGTTTTCTCCACGAGCAGGGAAAAAGGAAGAGTTTGGCAGTCACATTCATAATTTGCACTAAAAGGGCTCACTTAACTTCTATGAAAGGGTGAGAACTGGTACGCTCAACGAAGTGTGACATTTGGCGGGAACCGTTGCATTAGAAATCGGTTACTCCAAGAATTGATCTGAACGTTGTTTCCGGAGGGCGGCGGCATCGGGGGGGGGGGGGGGTGGAACTTCAACTTACGATCCCGGAAGATTAGCATTTTTTTGTTCAGTTAGGGGTGGGGTTCGAACGCCTACATGCCTCCATTCGGTATCATTACATGCTGACTACACAACGAAAGTGTACGCGAATTTTTGAAGAGGAACGAAAGTTGTCTTAGGCGAGGTCATTTTTCCAGGAATTTGTCTCGCGTACGTCTGAACCCAGATCCTCTGGGAGGTTAGGTTACGTTGGCATGGCAAAAAAAAAATGTTCATTCCATCCTATGCATTAATATTAGGGGTGTGCGGGATCCCGAAAAGTCGGGACCGGGGGGGGGGATCCTCTCCCGATCCCGACTTCGGGAAATTACTTCCCGACTCCCGACCAGTCGAGAAATACCGAATGGTCATTTTATCGTTAATTCGTTTGCTGCAAAAAGTAACGGTTATGTAACGGTCTGCTGCCAAAAGTAACGATTTCGTAACCGTCTGCTGCCAAAAGTAACGGTTTTGTAACCGTTCCCTGCTAAAACTAACCGTTTCGTAACCGTTTACTGCCAAAAGTAACCGTTTCGTAACAGTTTACTGCCAAAAGTAACCGTTTTGTAACAGTTTACTGACAAAAGTAACCGTTTTGTAACAGTTTACTGACAAAAGTAACCGTTTGTAACAGTTTACTGACAAAAGTAACAGTTTCGTAACCGTTTGCTGCCAAAAGTAACCGTTCCGACCAGGACCTTCCCCACTTGCCTTCTGCTAAATTGTCCACTAGCGGGGACACTTTCACATCACTGCACTGATCGAGCATTCCCTTTCCGAAGGGAAAAGACGCGAGATTTGACATGCATCGGTTGAAACAGAACCTCGGTTTACGTGTCCTCGCCAACGAGTATGCGACATTTCCAATTCTTTATTCTGCGTGTGCACCCCCCCCCCCCCCCGCCCCGGTGCGTTTCGGGCGAAATTGCCAACGGATCAGGGTTGCCGGGCCGGGACTATCCCTTTAGCGAACGCCTCCTTCCACGGCGATGGCATTTTGCAAAAAAATAAAAACGCCCAAAAAACACTCTCCCTGCAGCCGCCGGCACGTATCCTCGCAGAAAACTACCAACGCCGGGTTCTTCGGGGAGCGACGCGGCCGATCCGCCGGGCAGGGCAGCGCTCCCCGCCGGGATTATGGCGGCCGCCGGTAATAAGAACGCACCCTGCAACCCCGCACGCCCCAAAAAACAGAAGAACGTCGCCTTCCCCGATATTCATATATACTAATATACATTCTTCACTTATATTATTATTATTATTTGATGACAGGTATATTTAAAAAAAAAAAAAAAAAAAAAAAAAAAAAAAAAAAAAAAAAAAAAAAGCGATTCTGCAAAAACTGTGGGTGATTGATTGGATTCGATTCACAAATAAAAGGCCACTATGAACCTTGAAAAAGAAAAAGGATGCCAACAGCACCTGGTGTTCCCAGGCGGTCACCCATCCAAGTACTGACCAGGCCCGACGCTGCTTGACTTCGGTGATCGGACGAGAACCGGTATATTCAGCGTGGTATGGCCGTTGGCGAAAGATACTGCTTTCGGTAAGGTACATATAGTCCAACTTCTCGTTTTCGGGGAAATGTCTCGTCTCGTGGGCACTGCCAAGAACGTGTAGAAGAAACATAACATATAATTATACATTTCATTGTAGTCATAGTGAGAAATGTGCTTTAACACCCTTCGAGAGATGTGTGAACATAAAAGCTACAAGATAGAGAAGAAAATTTAGTGCAGTGAATAAAAGTGAATCTCATGAACAACCTTTTTGATTCCACACTATATACCCAGGACCTAACAACGAAAAAGTGATTGGGCTCGGTTAGTTCGTATGAACTTTCCAGCCTGATCATTACCAGTGCGTAGTTATATATATATATATATATATATATATATATACTCCAGCCTAGCTATTTCCTATTTTTGTGCTATCTTCGGACAACTTCATCGAGTTCTCGAATACGCGCTATTCCCACAAACCAAAGTAGGCAACGGGCACCTCGACACAAACTATTACATTATTATTATTATTTATCGGCGGAGAGCAGGAAGGGCCGCGCTAACTTTCGGTGCAAATGGCTGCTTTCGAATCGAACCACAGTCCTCATGCGATAGATTTTCGCCTATAAACGAAATTAAAGGCTATACATTGGAAGTAGGCCAGCTTCGTTCAAACACAGGCGTGTGCGACACACGCTACTTCGGAGATTGGCTTGAGAGGCCTGTCGTATGCACAAGGCACCTGATTCTCAGCAAGAGAATAGGGGAAGGATTGAACTTCCATCTCCTCCGTGCAACCGACGCACCTTCTACCTTTTCTCAGAGAAAACTAAGGAAATCACGGGCATATGGAGGTCGCGCGTACACCTACGGTGAGTTTGACACGAAGGAAGCGAGGAACGTGGAAGTCGTGGGGACGGACTGCGGCACTTCACGGCTACTTCAAAGTTTCCGGAACGTACCCAACAACGAGGGATGCTGGTGCTCTCTAGCTCAGCACTGAAAAAATTAATCTTGGAAAGAGGAGGAAACACACTTACCGTTGTGGCAACTACAAACTTCAGTTTGCTTCGGCCCGCCTGAGAGCTGCTCTCGCTCCGGTCCGCGCTCCGAGAGAAAAGGGGGTCGAAACCAAGCGCGGGGATTCATTTTCGTTCCGAAAAGAGCGTAGATATGGCAGATACGGCATCAGCTCCCTCAGCCCCGACGGCGGCTTCGCCCAAGAAGTCCTCGAAGGCGAAAAAGCCGAGAACGGCTCCTTCCCATCCCAGGACATCCGAGATGGTGAACAACGCTATCAAGAACTTGAAGGAGCGCGGAGGCTCTTCCCTGCAGGCCATCAAGAAGTACATCACCCAGAACTACAAGGTCGACGCCGAGAAGCTCGCGCCCTTCATCAAGAAGTACCTGAGGAGCGCCGTGGCATCAGGTTCTTTGGTGCAAACCAAAGGAAAGGGTGCCTCCGGATCTTTCAAGCTCAGCGCTTCGTCGCTGAAGGAGAAACCGGAAAGCGGGGCTGTTTCCAAGACCAAACGCTCGGCTCCCAAGGAGAAGAAACCGGCAAAGAAAGCTGCCCCGGCCAAGCGACCGAAGAAGACCGGCGAAAAGAAGAAGGCACCTGTTGCAAAGCCAAAGAAGTCTCCATCGAAAGTGAAAAAGGCAAAGACGCCCAAGAAACCAAAGGCGCCAAAGCCAAAGAAGGCTGCCAAGCCCAAGGCAGCAAAGAAGGCTGCACCAAAAAAGAAGTAAAATGGTTGAGCACGCAAGCGCTCCCCATAAAAAGGTCCTTCTGAGGACCATCAAAATTCTCCTGGAAGGAGCGAATTTGCACGATCACTCAATCTTATAACTTTTCTTTTCATCGGACACGGTGTCATCCTTTCCCTTCCATCCATGCATTTTTTTTTTAAAAAAAAATGTAAACCATGAAAGCAATACACTAGTCACATTATGTAGTCATAATTTGTTTGACTTCGTTTCCATCGATTCTATGAAATGAACTGCGAGTAAGAAACCGCTAACTGATATTAGATTTAAAGATTTAGCGAGAGCTTTTGACCCATATATTATTAAAACTGAATATTCATGAAATATCGCCCAATTGCTTCGGCGTTATTATTTTAAATAACTTTTGGATAAACGCGAGGATAGGGATGGAATTGACAATAATAATAACAATAAAGAGAGATACGACCAAAACGTACTTTCCAAGTAGGATTTGTGGTCCTCAAAAGGACCGATTGTTTGCCAAGGGCAGCGGGATGCGCTTAAGCACGCTCTCCACGAATGCGGCGGGCGAGCTGGATGTCCTTTGGCATGATAGTGACACGCTTAGCGTGGATGGCACACAAGTTGGTATCTTCGAAGAGACCGACGAGGTAAGCCTCGCTGGCCTCCTGGAGAGCCATGACTGCGGAACTCTGGAAGCGCAAGTCGGTCTTGAAATCTTGAGCGATCTCGCGGACGAGACGCTGGAAAGGAAGCTTCCTGATGAGCAACTCGGTGCTCTTCTGGTAGCGACGGATTTCTCGAAGAGCCACGGTACCTGGCCTGTACCTATGGGGCTTCTTCACTCCTCCGGTGGCGGGAGCGCTCTTCCTAGCTGCCTTTGTGGCGAGCTGCTTCCTTGGGGCCTTGCCTCCGGTGGATTTTCGTGCAGTTTGCTTAGTCCGGGCCATTGTCGCGTGCTTGTCCTAAGCGTTTCCGTTTCAAACAATCGCGCCACGTTGCACGTTGCACGTTGCATTTTCTTGACTTTTTCTTTGTGAAGTGCCGTTTCCTTGACTTCTATTTCCATTTTTCCCCAGTTTCTTTCATGTTTGTGCGATCTTATTTTGATTTCCTCTGCAACTGTCGCTCGAGGTTTTTATCTTCTTCTTCTTTTTACTTGAAGTTCACTCTGGCCGTGGGGTGCGGTGAGTGTGGCGTCCTAATTCCGCAGTTCCGATCTGGTTTACTGCGGGGTTGTGGTGTCCTCTTAGTTCGTTCCAGAACTTTGCAGTTAGTCTTTTGATGACATCTTCTATCTTATCAATTTCGAGATCTTCATGTATTTGCTGATTAGTTGTGTATCTATCATGGCCGCTGATTATTCTTGTGGCTTTGTTCTGAATTATCTGTAGTTTTGCCATGTAGGATTTCGCAGCATGATGCCATGCTGGAATTGCATAAAGTAATGCAGTCCTAATCATAGTTTTGTAGAGGCTTATCCGTGTGTCCAATGACAGCTGGAGATTTCTGAAGATTGCATAAAGTCCTCCTATTCGCTGATTTCCTTTGTGGTGTATTTCTTCTATATGAGCTTTGAACGTAAGTCCGCTGTCAAGTGTTAGTCCTAGGTATTTTGCTTTCCTGGCGTTTGTGATGTCTTGTCCAAAGAGCTTCAATGTTTCTTGCTCTTGTCTTCTCCTTCTGGCGAATATAACTGCTATGCTTTTGGTGGCGTTGGTTTTGATTCTCCATTTCGTTGTCCAGCGTTCGAATTCATCTAGTTGTCTTCTTAATGTTGTATAACAGAACTTTAGTTGTCTTCTGGATGCAAAGAAGGCCGAGTCATCAGCAAAGAGTGCTGGGAAGCATCCTGGAACTATCGTAATATCTGCTGTGTATAGGGCGTACAGTATGGGAGCCAGGGTGGAGCCTTGGGGAACTCCCGCGTTGATGTTTCTGGCTAAAGCTGTAGCTCCTTGGAATGTCGAGATGAATGTTCTTCCTCTGAGGTAACTTGCTAATAAATGTATGTACGTATCCTGTATTGGCATCTGGAATAACTTGCGAATTAGCCCTGCTATCCAGACTCGGTCAAATGCACTTTGCACATCCAGAAAGACTCCAACGGAATAGTTCTTTCTGTTGAACTTTGTAGTGAGGTGGTCCACCACTCGTGCAAGTTGTCCTGTTGTGCTATGGGCCGATCTAAATCCGAATTGGAAGGTAGGTAGGATGTGTGCCTCTTCCACTTGTTCTTGAAGTCTCTTCAATATTATTCTCTCCATGGCCTTGCTCAGGTGCGATAACAGACTTATCGGTCTATAGTTGCTTGGTGTTCTTGGATTCTTTCCTGGTTTGATGATGGCGCAGATTTTTGATGTTTTCCAGCTTTCTGGGAAATGGCCTGTCAGTAGAATTGCATTAAACAGTTTAGTGATAAGCACTAACAGTTTCCTTGGTATCTTCTTAAGCATTTCTGGAGTTATCTTGTCCAGGCCTGGAGATTTTCCGTTTGGAATTTTCTTCAGGACCATTTGAATCTCCCTCGGAGTGGTAAGTCTGGGACTGGTTGATGGAGGACTGTGCAGCAGTACTTCCGTTTCCTCTTCTGTTCTTTGTGTAAATTCCTGGTCTTGTGGATCGTTATGGGGCATAAAGTGGCTTTCCCAATGATCTGCCATTATGTTCGCCTGCTCCTGCGGATCGAAAGTGATGGTATTGCCAGCATCTAATACTTTTGTGTCGGTTGTGGTACTTGTTTTTGTACAACCTTTCACTATCTTCCAAAAGTCTCTGTGATTGGGTGGATTCTCTTGGAATGTTTTGTCCCACTTGTCTGTTCTCGTCCGTTGTAGATGGTCTCTGACTTTGGTTGTTAGTTCATTCCAGAGATTCTTGTATCTGATGAAGCGTGTTTCTTGCCACTTTTTGCGAGCCCATCTCTTGATGTGCAGAAGCGCGTGAAGTTTTCTGTCTGCTGTTGTCTCATTGAAAGTAATATCTTCTTTAGTGGTGCTATATCTTGCTGCTTCCTGCATTGAGACTGTGATGTTGTTCGTTGCCCTGTCTATCTCGTCCGCTGTTCTGATCTGTTGTGTAGGATCAGTGTTTTCGGCCAGCATTTGGGTGAATTGGTTCCAATTTGTGTTAAGTTTTGTTTGCCCTGTCTTCTCATGTATGATGCTTCTATGCTGGACTACGAAGTGCATTGGAAGATGGTCAGAGTTTAGTGCTTGATGTACATATGGTCCTGTCAGCAAAGTTATGTTTTTCAAGAGTACGACATCTAGGACATCTGGCTCTCCCGGCGCTCTTCCTTTTGGGTAGTGCGTGGGCTCGGTTGGTGCAGTGATGATGAATCGTGAGTTCTGAAGTGCTCTCTCAAGTTGTCTTCCGGCAGGATTGTCTACTTTTGAGTTCCATAATGGGTTTTTTGCATTAAGATCTCCAGCTAGTACTATCCTTGGGCCCAATGCTTCAAGAATTTGGATGTCTGTCGCATGTAGTGGTAGAGGTGGTTTCTTGTAGGCTGCTATCACTATTAGTGGTGTGCCAGGAGTCAAGATCTTAACTGCTGTCGCTTCGATTGTTGTAAGTTGAGGAATGTCCACTTCTTCCACTGGAAAGGATTTTTTGACGAGGATTGCCAGGCCTCCTTTGTTATCTCCTATTCTGTCTTTTCTGAATACTTGATAGTTGTTAATTTTCAGTTGTCGTCTTGGTTTTAGGAATGTTTCACAAAGTAGGGCTACGTCTACTTTGTGTTCTGCCAGGTAGTGTTGTAATTCTATTTTCTGATCTAGGATGCCATCAGCATTGAATGCGTGGATGCTTATCTGATTTTGTATCTTTGTTCTTTTAGAAGAGTCCATCGTCGATCATCTTGAGGACTATTTCTACTATTATCATCGTTTTTTCCATTGTAGTTTTGGCTGTTTGAAGTTTTCTGCTTGCTGTTTCTATATATCGTAGTATTTTCTTGATGTTGCTGCCTTTCAGTAATTGAAGTAACGTGCTGAGATCTTCTGTTTCTGATGTTTCATCTTGTTTTGTTTGCTGCTTAGATGTTGATGGTAATGGTGGAAATGAAGTAGCTCCTGCTGCGATTGTCTTCTTTTCTGGTTGTTGTTGGTTATCTGACTTCTGCTGAGTGTTCTGTTTCGGCTTGTCTTGAGAAGGTGTTCTTTGTTGTGGTTCTGTATATTGTCGTCTTTCTGGTTCCTTCTTCCTTTGCGATGAGGTGAAGATTACACATCCTCTGTAGTTGGCAGGATGATCCTCTCCGCAATTGGCGCATTTGGCCGGTTCATTTCTGTTCTTCTTTGTACAGTCTCTTGTGTGATGGTTTGCAGCACATCTCACGCATCTTGGAGTAGCCTGGCATTGTCTTTGTGCGTGCCCTAAACGTTGGCACCTGTAGCACTGTAGCATTCCTGGAGCTCGATATTGTTCAACCTGCATCTTGTAGTAGCTACATCTGTCTTCTTCATATATTCCTCTGGATGTTTCGTTTTTGTTGAGTGTCATGAGGTAGAGTGGTAGTGGCTTCTTTTCGTGAGTATTCTTATCTCTTCTTGACATTTGTGAAATATCTTGGATGTCGTAGTGTTCTCCTAATTCCTCTTTTATTTCTTCTATGGACATGTCGTTTGGCAGGTTTCGGAGGACGACTTTCATTGGCTTTTCTCTTCTTGGGATGCTTGTAGCATGTTCTATTCTTTGTTGTTCGCAAAAC
This sequence comes from Lepisma saccharinum, assembly GCF_977018435.1. NCBI lineage: Eukaryota > Metazoa > Arthropoda > Insecta > Zygentoma > Lepismatidae > Lepisma > Lepisma saccharinum. Next base: position 43,344 of record NW_028143525.1, read on the forward strand.
GTTTTGGCTTTTTCATACGCTGCTCTCGTCGTGAATTGCATTTTGATGCAGTCCCTGAAGTTTCTTACTGATGGTCTATCGTTAACTGCATTGGCCACGCTTGAGATGAAGTTATGGCTGTTCTTGATGTTGTATATGAATAGCAACGGTGGTTTTGGTGGCATACGCTGGCGTTGTCTTGGTGTGGCTGTGACTTCTGATTCATCTTCTTGCTTTTCTTGGCTGAGTGTTCGGTATCTGTTACTTGTTGGTACTGGCTTTGGTAGATTGTCTTGATCTTGTAGTGGTCGTGCCGTCTTCTTGGGTACTACGAATCCCTCTCCTTCCATGTCTTCATCGCTAGTTTCTTCTGGTCTTTCTCTTTTGTTGATATTATTTATCAATTGTGTTAGTGCTTTTGGTAGGCTTCCTGTCGCTGCTGCTTCTTCCATGGGAATTTCTGATTGGTTTGCTTCTTGTTCCTTGTTAAGCTGTCTTTCCCCTCCGTTTGGCTGCTTATTGTAACGTGGCGTTACCCCCTTGGCTTGTTGAAGGTACAGTGCTCTATCTGCTGCTTTGTAATTAGGTAATCCACCATCTCCCCCATTCCCGGGAAGATGTACTTCTTGATGGCCCGGAGGGATGAGCCTCCGCGCTCCTTCATTTTCGGGGGAAAAGGGTCCCCCCCTATTGGTCCGCTGTGTGTTCTGCTGGTCGGCTCGTGCAATATCCATGCTTCTTCTCTCGTTGTCGTAACGTGGCGTGTTTCTATTGGTTCTCGTAGTATCAGCTTGATGATCCTCTATCTGCATCTGGCTTTTATATCCGCTCTCGCTTAAAATCACGTTGTCGTGACGTGGCGTGTTCCTATTGGCTCTCGTAGTATCAGCTTGATGGCCCCCGGCCAGGGTCGGAGTAATATACCCGCTCCCGCCAGGAATCACGTTGTGGTGACGTGGCTCGCTGTGATTGGCCCGCGCTGTATCATGAATGTCGATAACGCTGTTCTCGGCTTGCTCCGTCTCGGCGACGTTCCGCGGCTCTCCCGTCGGTGTGCCTTCCGTGCTCGCCCGTTTCTCCTCCCTCTTCTTCTCTCTTCTGTCTTCACTCTTCCCTAAGGCAAACAATCGGTCTACCTAGTTAAGAGTCCCAACGTGGAATCTATCGCGCCAACCAAAAATCATGCCTTTATATGCTTTGCCCTGAAAGGTGCCGTGCATGCTCCTGATTCGTGAAATCAAACCGAAAAGCGGATTTCCCATTGGCTCCCGCCATTCTGCCCCCCTCTGTCGAAGGCGTACAAAACTGAGCCGGCTCGCCGGGAAGGCTTCATTCTCATCTTTCGAATCCACGTACGTGCACTGCAGAAATGACAGGCAGAGGTAAAGGAGGAAAGGGACTCGGCAAAGGAGGTGCCAAGCGCCACCGTAAAGTTCTCCGAGACAACATCCAGGGTATCACCAAGCCCGCCATCCGCCGTCTTGCCCGGCGAGGAGGTGTGAAGCGAATCTCCGGTCTCATCTACGAAGAGACACGCGGCGTCCTCAAGGTGTTCTTGGAGAACGTTATCCGCGATGCCGTCACCTACACGGAGCACGCCAAGAGGAAAACCGTAACCGCCATGGACGTCGTGTACGCACTCAAACGTCAAGGCAGAACCTTGTACGGTTTCGGAGGTTAAGGGCTCTAATTTGCCTGTCCTCCATCTTGAAAAATCGGCCCTTCTAAGGGCCACAAATCTTTTCTTTGAGGAAGGAAATGTCAGCTTTCAACTTTCCCCGAACCTTACCCCCTGATCCCAGCCTCGATTCGAACGATTTCTCTCGTCTGGAGTTGATAATGACATAAGAATGATTGAAATAATTGAGAATTCAACAAAAAATATTCACGCGAGGACTCTCAGCATTCGCTAGATGACTATCCACCCCTCGTTGCTTCTTCGTTCGTCGTTTAGCAAAGCAAAAGGAATTTATGTGAAATTCAGATTGCTTCTGTCAAATTATAACATCAATTAATATAACTCAGGCGAACATATATATATTTTTTTATTATTATTATTTTCAGTGCAGCTTGACTCCACCGAAAACAAAACACACGTCATAATCTCTATGCTATCAAAATTTACAAGATGTATACGCACAGGTAAGCCACTATTCTCTGACATTATCGGTTCTCTGACATTATCGGAAATAGGCAAAAAAAAACATTGAATCAACACAGGATTTGCATGCCAAGTTACATGGATTGTCAGTCCTGATTAGCTTATCGACTTCAAACTTGAAAACTTAAAAAAATAGAGTAGACAATGACCCTTTCCTAAGGTAATTGGTGGCCCTTACAAGGGCCGATTTGCTACAAGCTGAGGGGGTGGGGTGTCAGCTTAAGCTTTCTTCTCGGTTTTCTTGGGAAGAAGGACCGCCTGGATGTTGGGCAGCACGCCACCCTGGGCGATCGTGACCCCAGAAAGGAGCTTGTTCAACTCCTCGTCGTTTCTGATGGCCAACTGCAAGTGACGGGGGATGATCCTGGTCTTCTTGTTATCGCGAGCAGCATTGCCGGCCAACTCCAAGACTTCAGCGGCCAAATATTCCATGACGGCGGCCAGGTAAACCGGTGCACCGGCACCGACACGTTCGGCATAATTGCCCTTTCGCAAAAGTCGGTGGATTCTGCCGACGGGGAACTGAAGTCCGGCTCGGCTGGAGCGAGACTTGCTCTTTCCCTTCACTTTTCCTCCCTTTCCGCGTCCAGACATGATGATCTCTTGCTATCGATACAACGTGAAAACACAAATTTTTGCCAGCCAGTTTGGTGGTTTTGTTAAGTAGTGTTGAATCGCCGCGAATGAGAGCGTCCGGGAGACACGTCTCGAAGCGCCATTGGTCCGTCTGATATCAACCGTCCTTTCTTAAAAGGAATCGACGGTTTGGGCGCACATCGAGTCTGTCTGCAACATGCCGCCAAAGACAAGTGGAAAAGCCGCCAAAAAGGCCGGAAAGGCCCAGAAGAACATCTCCAAGGGAGACAAAAAGAAGAAGCGGAGGAGGAAGGAGAGCTACGCAATTTACATCTACAAGGTGTTGAAGCAAGTTCACCCTGACACCGGCATCTCCAGCAAGGCGATGAGCATCATGAACAGCTTCGTCAACGACATCTTCGAGCGCATTGCCGCCGAAGCTTCCAGGCTCGCTCATTACAACAAGCGATCGACCATCACCAGCAGGGAGATCCAAACGGCCGTCCGGCTGCTCCTCCCCGGTGAACTGGCCAAGCACGCCGTCAGTGAAGGCACCAAGGCCGTGACTAAGTACACCAGCTCAAAGTAAACTCAAGGAAATAGTTACCTTGCCGAAAAAGGCCCTTTTTAGGGCCAAAAATTGAATCTTGGAATTGGACGAACTTGTCTACCACCCCTCCGAAACGTACACTTACATAACCTAACGATATCTCAGCCTGCAAGCGAAAAGATTTTTGACCTTACGTATAAAAAAAAAATGCTTTTAAGGTACGAATGAATGTTAATGTCAACCAGCACGTAATTTACAAAAATAGGCTAAATTTCCAAATTTTTTAGTTTCTTTTGCTGAATAGGACTTTTAGAGTTACATTTGGACAAAATGCCTCTGCAAAAAAATAACCTAACACTTGGAACAATTATTGATTCGGCGCATTATTATTTAGGATGAACACATAAAATAAACTTGTATATTTAACAAAAATAACTTTCAGGTTTCTATTTCACAATTGTACGTTTGTTACTAGAGTATGGCAGTGAAAGGTACACACAGATTGATATCTGCATATACTCGGTTGGGTTACATTAGGTTAGGTTTTGTTAGGTCGTGATTTTATTTCATTTTTCGTGTTTTCCTTCATTTTACTTTCAAAATTACTTTAAGTTTTCTCCACGAGCAGGGAAAAAGGAAGAGTTTGGCAGTCACATTCATAATTTGCACTAAAAGGGCTCACTTAACTTCTATGAAAGGGTGAGAACTGGTACGCTCAACGAAGTGTGACATTTGGCGGGAACCGTTGCATTAGAAATCGGTTACTCCAAGAATTGATCTGAACGTTGTTTCCGGAGGGCGGCGGCATCGGGGGGGGGGGGGGTGGAACTTCAACTTACGATCCCGGAAGATTAGCATTTTTTTGTTCAGTTAGGGGTGGGGTTCGAACGGCTACATGCCTCCATTCGGTATCATTACATGCTGACTACACAACGAAAGTGTACGCGAATTTTTGAAGAGGAACGAAAGTTGTCTTAGGCGAGGTCATTTTTCCAGGAATTTGTCTCGCGTACGTCTGAACCCAGATCCTCTGGGAGGTTAGGTTACGTTGGCATGGCAAAAAAAAATGTTCATTCCATCCTATGCATTAATATTAGGGGTGTGCGGGATCCCGAAAAGTCGGGACCGGGGGGGGGATCCTCTCCCGATCCCGACTTCGGGAAATTACTTCCCGACTCCCGACCAGTCGAGAAATACCGAATGGTCATTTTATCGTTAATTCGTTTGCTGCAAAAAGTAACGGTTATGTAACGGTCTGCTGCCAAAAGTAACGATTTCGTAACCGTCTGCTGCCAAAAGTAACGGTTTTGTAACCGTTCCCTGCTAAAACTAACCGTTTCGTAACCGTTTACTGCCAAAAGTAACCGTTTCGTAACAGTTTACTGCCAAAAGTAACCGTTTTGTAACAGTTTACTGACAAAAGTAACCGTTTTGTAACAGTTTACTGACAAAAGTAACCGTTTGTAACAGTTTACTGACAAAAGTAACAGTTTCGTAACCGTTTGCTGCCAAAAGTAACCGTTCCGACCAGGACCTTCCCCACTTGCCTTCTGCTAAATTGTCCACTAGCGGGGACACTTTCACATCACTGCACTGATCGAGCATTCCCTTTCCGAAGGGAAAAGACGCGAGATTTGACATGCATCGGTTGAAACAGAACCTCGGTTTACGTGTCCTCGCCAACGAGTATGCGACATTTCCAATTCTTTATTCTGCGTGTGCACCCCCCCCCCCCCCGGCCCCGGTGCGTTTCGGGCGAAATTGCCAACGGATCAGGGTTGCCGGGCCGGGACTATCCCTTTAGCGAACGCCTCCTTCCACGGCGATGGCATTTTGCAAAAAAATAAAAACGCCCAAAAAACACTCTCCCTGCAGCCGCCGGCACGTATCCTCGCAGAAAACTACCAACGCCGGGTTCTTCGGGGAGCGACGCGGCCGATCCGCCGGGCAGGGCAGCGCTCCCCGCCGGGATTATGGCGGCCGCCGGTAATAAGAACGCACCCTGCAACCCCGCACGCCCCAAAAAACAGAAGAACGTCGCCTTCCCCGATATTCATATATACTAATATACATTCTTCACTTATATTATTATTATTATTATTTGATGACAGGTATATTAAAAAAAAAAAAAAAAAAAAAAAAAGCGATTCTGCAAAAACTGTGGGTGATTGATTGGCTTCGATTCACAAATAAAAGGCCACTATGAACCTTGAAAAAGAAAAAGGATGCCAACAGCACCTGGTGTTCCCAGGCGGTCACCCATCCAAGTACTGACCAGGCCCGACGCTGCTTGACTTCGGTGATCGGACGAGAACCGGTATATTCAGCGTGGTATGGCCGTTGGCGAAAGATACTGCTTTCGGTAAGGTACATATAGTCCAACTTCTCGTTTTCGGGGAAATGTCTCGTCTCGTGGGCACTGCCAAGAACGTGTAGAAGAAACATAACATATAATTATACATTTCATTGTAGTCATAGTGAGAAATGTGCTTTAACACCCCTCGAGAGATGTGTGAACATAAAAGCTACAAGATAGAGAAGAAAATTTAGTGCAGTGAATAAAAGTGAATCTCATGAACAACCTTTTTGATTCCACACTATATACCCAGGACCTAACAACGAAAAAGTGATTGGGCTCGGTTAGTTCGTATGAACTTTCCAGCCTGATCATTACCAGTGCGTAGTTATATATATATATATATATATATATATATATATATATATATATAGACTCTCCAGTCTAGCTATTTCCTATTTTTGTGCTATCTTCGGACAACTTCATCGAGTTCTCGAATACGCGCTATTCCCACAAACCAAAGTAGGCAACGGGCACCTCGACACAAACTATTACATTATTATTATTTATCGGCGGAGAGCAGGAAGGGCCGCGCTAACTTTCGGTGCAAATGGCTGCTTTCGAATCGAACCACAGTCCTCATGCGATAGATTTTCGCCTATAAACGAAATTAAAGGCTATACATTGGAAGTAGGCCAGCTTCGTTCAAACACAGGCGTGTGCGACACACGCTACTTCGGAGATTGGCTTGAGAGGCCTGTCGTATGCTCAAGGCACCTGATTCTCAGCAAGAGAATAGGGGAAGGATTGAACTTCCATCTCCTCCGTGCAACCGACGCACCTTCTACCTTTTCTCAGAGAAAACTAAGGAAATCACGGGCATATGGAGGTCGCGCGTACACCTACGGTGAGTTTGACACGAAGGAAGCGAGGAACGTGGAAGTCGTGGGGACGGACTGCGGCACTTCACGGCTACTTCAAAGTTTCCGGAACGTACCCAACAACGAGGGATGCTGGTGCTCTCTAGCTCAGCACTGAAAAAATTAATCTTGGAAAGAGGAGGAAACACACTTACCGTTGTGGCAACTACAAACTTCAGTTTGCTTCGGCCCGCCTGAGAGCTGCTCTCGCTCCGGTCCGCGCTCCGAGAGAAAAGGGGGTCGAAACCAAGCGCGGGGATTCATTTTCGTTCCGAAAAGAGCGTAGATATGGCAGATACGGCATCAGCTCCCTCAGCCCCGACGGCGGCTTCGCCCAAGAAGTCCTCGAAGGCGAAAAAGCCGAGAACGGCTCCTTCCCATCCCAGGACATCCGAGATGGTGAACAACGCTATCAAGAACTTGAAGGAGCGCGGAGGCTCTTCCCTGCAGGCCATCAAGAAGTACATCACCCAGAACTACAAGGTCGACGCCGAGAAGCTCGCGCCCTTCATCAAGAAGTACCTGAGGAGCGCCGTGGCATCAGGTTCTTTGGTGCAAACCAAAGGAAAGGGTGCCTCCGGATCTTTCAAGCTCAGCGCTTCGTCGCTGAAGGAGAAACCGGAAAGCGGGGCTGTTTCCAAGACCAAACGCTCGGCTCCCAAGGAGAAGAAACCGGCAAAGAAAGCTGCCCCGGCCAAGCGACCGAAGAAGACCGGCGAAAAGAAGAAGGCACCTGTTGCAAAGCCAAAGAAGTCTCCATCGAAAGTGAAAAAGGCAAAGACGCCCAAGAAACCAAAGGCGCCAAAGCCAAAGAAGGCTGCCAAGCCCAAGGCAGCAAAGAAGGCTGCACCAAAAAAGAAGTAAAATGGTTGAGCACGCAAGCGCTCCCCATAAAAAGGTCCTTCTGAGGACCATCAAAATTCTCCTGGAAGGAGCGAATTTGCACGATCACTCAATCTTATAACTTTTCTTTTCATCGGACACGGTGTCATCCTTTCCCTTCCATCCATGCATTTTTTTTTTTAAAAAAAAATGTAAACCATGAAAGCAATACACTAGTCACATTATGTAGTCATAATTTGTTTGACTTCGTTTCCATCGATTCTATGAAATGAACTGCGAGTAAGAAACCGCTAACTGATATTAGATTTAAAGATTTAGCGAGAGCTTTTGACCCATATATTATTAAAACTGAATATTCATGAAATATCGCCCAATTGCTTCGGCGTTATTATTTTAAATAACTTTTGGATAAACGCGAGGATAGGGATGGAATTGACAATAATAATAACAATAAAGAGAGATACGACCAAAACGTACTTTCCAAGTAGGATTTGTGGTCCTCAAAAGGACCGATTGTTTGCCAAGGGCAGCGGGATGCGCTTAAGCACGCTCTCCACGAATGCGGCGGGCGAGCTGGATGTCCTTTGGCATGATAGTGACACGCTTAGCGTGGATGGCACACAAGTTGGTATCTTCGAAGAGACCGACGAGGTAAGCCTCGCTGGCCTCCTGGAGAGCCATGACTGCGGAACTCTGGAAGCGCAAGTCGGTCTTGAAATCTTGAGCGATCTCGCGGACGAGACGCTGGAAAGGAAGCTTCCTGATGAGCAACTCGGTGCTCTTCTGGTAGCGACGGATTTCTCGAAGAGCCACGGTACCTGGCCTGTACCTATGGGGCTTCTTCACTCCTCCGGTGGCGGGAGCGCTCTTCCTAGCTGCCTTTGTGGCGAGCTGCTTCCTTGGGGCCTTGCCTCCGGTGGATTTTCGTGCAGTTTGCTTAGTCCGGGCCATTGTCGCGTGCTTGTCCTAAGCGTTTCCGTTTCAAACAATCGCGCCAACCAAAAATCATGCCTTTATATGCTTTGCCCTGAAAGGTGCCGTGCATGCTCCTGATTCGTGAAATCAAACCGAAAAGCGGATTTCCCATTGGCTCCCGCCATTCTGCCCCCCTCTGTCGAAGGCGTACAAAACTGAGCCGGCTCGCCGGGAAGGCTTCATTCTCATCTTTCGAATCCACGTACGTGCACTGCAGAAATGACAGGCAGAGGTAAAGGAGGAAAGGGACTCGGCAAAGGAGGTGCCAAGCGCCACCGTAAAGTTCTCCGAGACAACATCCAGGGTATCACCAAGCCCGCCATCCGCCGTCTTGCCCGGCGAGGAGGTGTGAAGCGAATCTCCGGTCTCATCTACGAAGAGACACGCGGCGTCCTCAAGGTGTTCTTGGAGAACGTTATCCGCGATGCCGTCACCTACACGGAGCATGCCAAGAGGAAAACCGTAACCGCCATGGACGTCGTGTACGCACTCAAACGTCAAGGCAGAACCTTGTACGGTTTCGGAGGTTAAGGGCTCTAGTTTGCCTGTCCTCCATCTTGAAAAATCGGCCCTTCTAAGGGCCACAAATCTTTTCTTTGAGGAAGGAAATGTCAGCTTTCAACTTTCCCCGAACCTGATCCCAGCCTCGATTCGAACGATTTCTCTCGTCTCGAGTTCATAATGACATAACAATGATTGAAATAATTGAGAATTCAACAAAAAATATTCACGTGAGGACTCTCAGCATTCGCTAGATGCCTAGCCACCCCTCGTTGCTTCTTCGTTCGCCGTTTAGCAAAGCAAAATGAATTTATGTGAAATTCAGATGGTTTCTGTCAAATTATAACATCAATTAATATAACTCAGGCGAACATATATATTTTATTATTATTATTATTTTCAGTGCAACTTGACTCCACCGAAAACAAAACACACGTCATAATCTCTATGCTATCAAAATTTACAAGATGTATACGTACAGGTAAGCCACTATTCTCTGACATTATCGGAAATAGGCAAAAAAAAACATTGAATCAACACAGGATTTGCATGCCAAGTTACATGGATTGTCAGTCCTGATTAGCTTATCGACTTCAAACTTGAAAACTTAAAAAAATAGAGTAGACAATGACCCTTTCCTAAGGTAATTGGTGGCCCTTACAAGGGCCGATTTGCTACAAGCTGAGGGGGTGGGGTGTCAGCTTAAGCTTTCTTCTCGGTTTTCTTGGGAAGAAGGACCGCCTGGATGTTGGGCAGCACGCCACCCTGGGCGATCGTGACCCCAGAAAGGAGCTTGTTCAACTCCTCGTCGTTTCTGATGGCCAACTGCAAGTGACGGGGGATGATCCTGGTCTTCTTGTTATCGCGAGCAGCATTGCCGGCCAACTCCAAGACTTCAGCGGCCAAATATTCCATGACGGCGGCCAGGTAAACCGGTGCACCGGCACCGACACGTTCGGCATAATTGCCCTTTCGCAAAAGTCGGTGGATTCTGCCGACGGGGAACTGAAGTCCGGCTCGGCTGGAGCGAGACTTGCTCTTTCCCTTCACTTTTCCTCCCTTTCCGCGTCCAGACATGATGATCTCTTGCTATCGATACAACGTGAAAACACAAATTTTTGCCAGCCAGTTTGGTGGTTTTGTTAAGTAGTGTTGAATCGCCGCGAATGAGAGCGTCCGGGAGACACGTCTCGAAGCGCCATTGGTCCGTCTGATATCAACCGTCCTTTCTTAAAAGGAATCGACGGTTTGGGCGCACATCCGAAAGTGGTTAGGGCCTCCTTTTAAACCGCGTTCCCTTAGGTGGGACGGTTTAGCTGGGGCTGAACAGGCTTTGCCGACACCCAACGATCCACTTCTCGGTTCGCAGTTAGTAGGTCATTGCACGCTAGAGGCTTCGTCGTAGAACGTCAGTGATTTTAGAGTACCCTTTCTTTTTAAAACGAATGCAGGTATTTCTTCAAGATTAGCACGTCAAATCTCTACGTTAACCAAGAAACGGCCCTTCACAGGGCCATTCGGCCCTTCTTAGGACCAAAAACTTCGACGGCTGCCGGCCGAACGGACGCCCCAACAGACGGGGCTCTGATTGGCCGAGAGTCAAATCCGGATCCAGCGCTCCTATTGGCCGGATCGAACGGGAGCTCAGCGGGGCCAGAAATCAACGGGAAAACGGTCCTTTTAGGACCACAAACCTCGATGGCTTCGAAAATGAATGAAATGGGGATCCCTCAGAACCCCACACCTGAAAATTCCAATATGGAAATTATCTCGATGGTCCACGAGAGCGAGAGCGATAACGATAACGAGAGCGAGCGCGCATCTCAAGCTGAAACCGACATGGATGAGGCGAGCTCCGAGGAGACCTCATCCAGCGGGGAATCGTCCGGGGACGAAAGCGAGGAGGAGATCGAAGTTGATCCCTCCCCCCCCCCGCATAGCCCCGACACCGAAGTGCAAGGAAAAACGATGGCAGAGTCACAGGACGTGCTCACGCCAGCACAGAGAGGACAAAGGAGTCCTACCAGACTGGCTGCAAATGACAGGGTCTTCCAGTTTGGGACAAAAAGCGGGCCAAGGAAACTTGACCGCAACCAAAGACGGGTTCGAAAGGGCGCCTCAAGCGCAACAAGCGACAACGAGGCATTACCCACCCAACCAACAAAAAAGAGGAAACAATCCTCCCAGCCCGGCACTAGTGCCGGCACCGACTCCGACGAATCAGCGCGGGGAAAAATCACAAATAGCAAGAAAAAGTCAGCGAAAGAAAGAGAGGAAATGATCCTCAACGTCTTTCCAGCACTTAACGTACCAGAAGGGCCGAAGAAAAACATGTTCTTCGACCACACACATGACAGGGAAGATAGCGAGAGATGGACTCGCATCAGCCAGCCGTCATCCAGCACCCAGGGTGGGAACCAACCCCCACAGGGAAACAAAAGGTTCCCACCTATAACGGTGCACAACCCCTCACGTTTTCTGGCATTATGTAAGACCAGGAACATTAAGAACTTTATCGGAACGAACAAGGGGAACATCATGAAAGTCAGCGCCGGAGACGGTGCGACTTATAACAAGATACTGACCGAGCTGCGGGACTCTAATTTTGAGTTCCATTATCTAAAAACAAAAGAACACAAGCCTCGCCGCTACGTAGTCCGAGGACTATTAATTACAACCAAACCGAACGAATTGAGGGAGGAAATTGAGGCCGAGACAGGAGTCAAAGTCGAAGTCCTCCAAATGACGAAATTGCACACTAGGTGCAATCCGCCAGAAAGGAGAAAATGTGAACTCTTTCTAGTTAACACCCTGGAGGCTGATAAACAGAAACTGAGACTTCTTAAATCAGCAACACTACTCCTACAACAAAGGGTAATTGTGGAAGATTACATAGTCCCTAAAAAGGCTATGCAATGCTTTCAGTGCCAAGGTTTTCACCACAGCCGACGTACATGCTTCGTTAATCCGAAGTGCGTACGCTGTGGCTCTGATCACGATGTCTCAGATTGTGACAGAGAAAATAACAAAGTCAGATGCGCTAACTGCCAAGGTGCACATACAGCAAACGCAAGGATTTGCCCGGTTGTAAAAAAAGTCAACCAGGGTAAAATTCTCCGAAACTACAAGCAGGCACCGAAGCCCGCTACACCGACCCCTCTTCCGCGTGCAAGGACCGGCTTAACTGGAAACCCAGCACAGAAGAAAACGAACACTCGCACTACCAAGGGCCCGCAGCTCCAGGCTAGGAATCCAACCACCGAAAGCGCCGCCAAGCAAGGCGCCCCCACACGGGGAGGTGAAAAAACGCACAGTCCTGAAAAGGACCAACAGCGCAGCGAACCCGAACAAAAAAGACAGGCCCCCAGCAAAGCGCCTGCACCGATTCCGGCGAAACGAATGCTTAAACCAAGGAACATCGAAAAGCCGAAAGCCGCCGACAGCGAGCCGGCGGCTGCCGAAATCGTACCGCAGACGGCCAGCACCCGGCCATCAGCGGCCGGCACCTGGGCGACGGTTGCAGAACCCCGGTCGGTGGCTCCCAAGCCCCGGCCGGTGCCTGCCGGGCCCCGGTCGGTGCCTGCTGGGCCCCGGTCGGTGTCTGCCGGCACACAAAACAAGAAACCGATAGAGCAATCTCAGGAATCTGGACTCAGCCAGCTCTTCGCCGCTCTCCAAAACACCATGCAGCAAATGCAAGCCATGCAAGCTGCCATGAACCAAAATATGCAGCACATGATTAACATATGTGCGCAAATAACTAGTGTTGTAGCATCCCCCGCTTATGGCAGACACCCGTAAGCGACAAACTACGCCACATCTGATCCACTGGAACGCCAGAGGTCTCCTACAGCGAATGACGGAGTTCTATCCTTGGCTGCTTTCCGGGCAGCCAGAAATAGCGCTACTTTCCGAAACGCACCTTAAGCCCACCGATACGGTCAACTTCCCAGGCTACGCAGTATATAGGGAAGACCGAAACATAGCGGCAGGAGGAGCGGCACTATTAATCAAAAACGATATAGTGCACTCCTGCATTCCAATACCGCCCCTCAGGACGTTAGAGGCGGTCGCAATTAAAGCACGGATGGCCACACGCGAAATAATATTCGTATCCGCATATCGTACACCTCGTAACGATAATATCTTAGATCCCGAGGACATTGCGAAACTCCTCCAACTAGGACCTTCAGTCCTAATAGGTGGCGATCTTAATGCCAAACACACGGCGTGGCACAGTCGTGTACATAATACCAGTGGTAACGTTTTATTCAAGTTTATACAAAACAAGCCAATACTGGTGTACGCGCCTACCACACCCACATATTATCCCGACAACCCGAATCACTTACCAGACGTTCTGGATATTGTTATTCTAAAAGGACCGCGAATAATCACCGACCAGGACTCGATCCCGGCACTTTCGTCTGACCACAACCCAGTGCTGGTCACGCTTTTTGACAAACCGGTTCGAAAAGCTCACGTAAAACGATATGACTACAAAAAAGCGAACTGGGATGCACTACGCGCCGATCTCGAATTAAAATTCGCTAATCAACCGTTACAAGAAGCTATAACAACCAAGGCACAAGCTGACGATCGTGTGGCCACTATCACATCCAGAATCAAGGGTGCTATGGCCAAGCACATCCCGATTATGAGGCCTCCGAAGCCTGACTCAGCGCTCCCGACCCCCATAATTGAAAAAATAAGACTCCGTAATAAAATTCGGAAACTTTTCATGCGAACGCGCCAACCGTTCTACAAACAAGAACAAATGGCGCTCACAAAGGAAATTGAAAAAGAAATAAAGAGCTACAGGAACCAAAAGTGGCGAGCTCGGGTAGATAAGCTCTCCACCAAAGACCTTTCTCTCTATAAATTCACGCGAAGACTCACTCGTACTAACGTGAACACGCCCACCCTGCACGGCAAGCACGGCCTCGCGTATAACGACAAGGATAAAGCTGACGCGCTAGCAGACACCCTCGAGGAAGCTTTTAAACCGAACGAGGAAACCGAAATCACGTACGAAGATGAGGAAGACACCCTCGAAACGGTCGAGGACTTCCTCAGCACAAACGGGACAAACGAGGAAATAATAGTGCATACTAACGTTCCCGAACTGCTAAATATTATAAAATATTTACCCAATTACAAGGCCCCCGGCCCAGACGGCATTCAGAACATTGTGTTCAAACACGTGCCGATCAACACGGTCCAGGCAATCAAAATCTTAATCAACTCATGCATGGATCTTCATTACTTCCCGGTCAATTGGAAAGTCGCTAAAATCATCTGCCTCCCCAAACCCGGAAAAGACAAGAAATTCCCTCAGAATTACAGGCCAATCAGCCTGCTTAACAACCTAGGGAAGATATTCGAAAGAATTCTCATTCGGAGAATGCAATTCATAGTCCGAGAAGGCAACCTTCTCCCCCCGGAACAATTCGGTTTCCGAGCGAAACATTCAACCAACCATCAGTTGATACGCGTACTGGAGCATATAACCGAACATTATAACAAAAAGAAAGATACGGGAATGGTACTACTAGACGTAGAAAAAGCGTTCGACCGCGTATGGCACGAAGGGCTTATTCATAAGCTACTCATGCTTAAAATCCCCCCGAAACTTGTCAGGCTCATGCAATCATTTGTCAGTGACAGAAAATTTTACGTCTCAATTTTGCAAGACAAATCGAGCACCAGAGTGATAGAGGCCGGGGTACCTCAAGGCTCAATCCTGAGCCCCCTCCTCTTCAGTCTTTATATTTCAGATATACCCAAAGACAGGGAAGCGAAAATAGCCATCTACGCCGATGACGTAGCTATCTACCAATCTTCGTGGCGGCGAACTAAGATCGCGACGGGACTGGAAAATTACCTACGCGTGTTGCAGAATTATTACGATCGCTGGAAGATAAAAATAAACGCGACTAAAACGGAAGCGATTATCTTCACAAAGCGCCGACAACCTCTGCCACCGGAAATCACTCTTAACCGAGTGCATATCCCTTGGCAGCCCGAAGTTAAATACTTAGGGATCACAATGGACAGCAGGCTCTCCTTTAAGAGCCACACCAACAACGTACTCGACAGAGCAAGAGTTAGATTTCATCAAATCAAATCGTTGATTTACTCGGCGAGCCCGCTTGCTCTTAACTACAAACTCTTGCTCTACAAGCTCATGATACGGCCAATACTGATGTACGGCTCAACGGCATGGTTTACAGGCAATAAAGGTAATATCAAACTGATACAAAAATATCAGAACCGGATATTAAGATACATTCTCAATCTCCCATGGCGAACGAGAATGACTCCCTACCACATGCAACATCGGTTGCCAAAGATAAATGAATTCAACCTCAAAATAACGAGGAAATTTTATGAAAAGAAGGGCAAGATCGATAACGCGCTAGTAAGAAACCTCGGTCTGTATCCTCGTGCGAGATACAAACACAGGAGACCTCTGAACGTTATCTGGGACAACGAAACTCGCAGATGATAATTAAGAAGACACAACCGACGTGCGGGACCGACAGGAGGCGACTGTTGGGACCAATTTAATTCAATTCAAATCACTAATTAAACCATCTTCGACAATGATCATACAGGTGAGGAGGCTGCGGGTGCGCAATATAGGCCGGTATATGACACGGGCCCTGGAAGGTGCATTCTCGCACACGATGGGGGGAAATTGAGCTCCCCACATTCCCAGGTGACCTGGAGCACCGGCCGGCCCGTCGGCCGAAAGCCAATTTGATCCCAACTATAAAACTATAAAACAACGTCAAATTCCCCAAAACAGGGGGCACAGGTTCTACGCATACTTCGTTCCCCAATACTTAACCATTTGTGTGGCCCTCTAAAGGGCCGTCTCTCTTTTCAGCTCCACAAGAAGGAACCAGGTATGCATGTGTAGATCCTACTAACAATAGAATTGATGGGCCGCAAGGCCAAATACCCAAAACCTTCCTCTCCTCATCCCCCCCGCCGCTTGCGGCATCTAAGGTTAGGAACCATTAGGGTGTGTGTTTTTCCCCTCCCCTTCAACGTGAGGGTTTTTCACACATCAGAATCTAGATGAAGCTAATGCAATTCAGACGCAGCCGAGGTTTTTGCTGGCTCGCCGGTTTTTACCCTCGGAGCTTCCCTTCTCTTTTTCTTCTAGTTTTTTCAACATCTTTCCTAATTTCGACACTTGGTGAAAGTCTTCTTAAACAGGACTATAAACCAGGAAGCATGAAATCCGATATCCTTGTAGGTAGTTAGCTACTAGTGCATGCCTGCATGAATGGAGGTCTACTCAAAGGGGCCACATCCAGCACTAATCTGGATTTGACTCTCCGAGAAGGGCTACCCCCTGGCTACAACCAAACCCGGCCGCTTTAATCAGCCTTACGAGGCAAAGTTAAAGCACTAGGCAAGGTTAAAAGCTGGAATGGGATAGTTGCCAGTTGACTAAGGTCGGGCACCACTCACCCCCGCGAGCTCCTTTGGGGGCGGGGTTTTTCCTTTCTTTCTTTTTTTTTTTTTTTTTTTTTTTGGCGCACATCGAGTCTGTCTGCAACATGCCGCCAAAGACAAGTGGAAAAGCCGCCAAAAAGGCCGGAAAGGCCCAGAAGAACATCTCCAAGGGAGACAAAAAGAAGAAGCGGAGGAGGAAGGAGAGCTACGCAATTTACATCTACAAGGTGTTGAAGCAAGTTCACCCTGACACCGGCATCTCCAGCAAGGCGATGAGCATCATGAACAGCTTCGTCAACGACATCTTCGAGCGCATTGCCGCCGAAGCTTCCAGGCTCGCTCATTACAACAAGCGATCGACCATCACCAGCAGGGAGATCCAAACGGCCGTCCGGCTGCTCCTCCCCGGTGAACTGGCCAAGCACGCCGTCAGTGAAGGCACCAAGGCCGTGACTAAGTACACCAGCTCAAAGTAAACTCAAGGAAATAGTTACCTTGCCGAAAAAGGCCCTTTTTAGGGCCAAAAATTGAATCTTGGAATTGGACGAACTTGTCTACCACCCCTCCGAAACGTACACTTACATAACCTAACGATATCTCAGCCTGCAAGCGAAAAGATTTTTGACCTTACGTATAAAAAAAAAATGCTTTTAAGGTACGAATGAATGTTAATGTCAACCAGCACGTAATTTACAAAAATAGGCTAAATTTCCAAATTTTTTAGTTTCTTTTGCTGAATAGGACTTTTAGAGTTACATTTGGACAAAATGCCTCTGCAAAAAAATAACCTAACACTTGGAACAATTATTGATTCGGCGCATTATTATTTAGGATGAACACATAAAATAAACTTGTATATTTAACAAAAATAACTTTCAGGTTTCTATTTCACAATTGTACGTTTGTTACTAGAGTATGGCAGTGAAAGGTACACACAGATTGATATCTGCATATACTCGGTTGGGTTACATTAGGTTAGGTTTTGTTAGGTCGTGATTTTATTTCATTTTTCGTGTTTTCCTTCATTTTACTTTCAAAATTACTTTAAGTTTTCTCCACGAGCAGGGAAAAAGGAAGAGTTTGGCAGTCACATTCATAATTTGCACTAAAAGGGCTCACTTAACTTCTATGAAAGGGTGAGAACTGGTACGCTCAACGAAGTGTGACATTTGGCGGGAACCGTTGCATTAGAAATCGGTTACTCCAAGAATTGATCTGAACGTTGTTTCCGGAGGGCGGCGGCATCGGGGGGGGGGGGGGTGGAACTTCAACTTACGATCCCGGAAGATTAGCATTTTTTTGTTCAGTTAGGGGTGGGGTTCGAACGGCTACATGCCTCCATTCGGTATCATTACATGCTGACTACACAACGAAAGTGTACGCGAATTTTTGAAGAGGAACGAAAGTTGTCTTAGGCGAGGTCATTTTTCCAGGAATTTGTCTCGCGTACGTCTGAACCCAGATCCTCTGGGAGGTTAGGTTACGTTGGCATGGCAAAAAAAAATGTTCATTCCATCCTATGCATTAATATTAGGGGTGTGCGGGATCCCGAAAAGTCGGGACCGGGGGGGGGATCCTCTCCCGATCCCGACTTCGGGAAATTACTTCCCGACTCCCGACCAGTCGAGAAATACCGAATGGTCATTTTATCGTTAATTCGTTTGCTGCAAAAAGTAACGGTTATGTAACGGTCTGCTGCCAAAAGTAACGATTTCGTAACCGTCTGCTGCCAAAAGTAACGGTTTTGTAACCGTTCCCTGCTAAAACTAACCGTTTCGTAACCGTTTACTGCCAAAAGTAACCGTTTCGTAACAGTTTACTGCCAAAAGTAACCGTTTTGTAACAGTTTACTGACAAAAGTAACCGTTTTGTAACAGTTTACTGACAAAAGTAACCGTTTGTAACAGTTTACTGACAAAAGTAACAGTTTCGTAACCGTTTGCTGCCAAAAGTAACCGTTCCGACCAGGACCTTCCCCACTTGCCTTCTGCTAAATTGTCCACTAGCGGGGACACTTTCACATCACTGCACTGATCGAGCATTCCCTTTCCGAAGGGAAAAGACGCGAGATTTGACATGCATCGGTTGAAACAGAACCTCGGTTTACGTGTCCTCGCCAACGAGTATGCGACATTTCCAATTCTTTATTCTGCGTGTGCACCCCCCCCCCCCCCGGCCCCGGTGCGTTTCGGGCGAAATTGCCAACGGATCAGGGTTGCCGGGCCGGGACTATCCCTTTAGCGAACGCCTCCTTCCACGGCGATGGCATTTTGCAAAAAAATAAAAACGCCCAAAAAACACTCTCCCTGCAGCCGCCGGCACGTATCCTCGCAGAAAACTACCAACGCCGGGTTCTTCGGGGAGCGACGCGGCCGATCCGCCGGGCAGGGCAGCGCTCCCCGCCGGGATTATGGCGGCCGCCGGTAATAAGAACGCACCCTGCAACCCCGCACGCCCCAAAAAACAGAAGAACGTCGCCTTCCCCGATATTCATATATACTAATATACATTCTTCACTTATATTATTATTATTATTATTTGATGACAGGTATATTAAAAAAAAAAAAAAAAAAAAAAAAAGCGATTCTGCAAAAACTGTGGGTGATTGATTGGCTTCGATTCACAAATAAAAGGCCACTATGAACCTTGAAAAAGAAAAAGGATGCCAACAGCACCTGGTGTTCCCAGGCGGTCACCCATCCAAGTACTGACCAGGCCCGACGCTGCTTGACTTCGGTGATCGGACGAGAACCGGTATATTCAGCGTGGTATGGCCGTTGGCGAAAGATACTGCTTTCGGTAAGGTACATATAGTCCAACTTCTCGTTTTCGGGGAAATGTCTCGTCTCGTGGGCACTGCCAAGAACGTGTAGAAGAAACATAACATATAATTATACATTTCATTGTAGTCATAGTGAGAAATGTGCTTTAACACCCCTCGAGAGATGTGTGAACATAAAAGCTACAAGATAGAGAAGAAAATTTAGTGCAGTGAATAAAAGTGAATCTCATGAACAACCTTTTTGATTCCACACTATATACCCAGGACCTAACAACGAAAAAGTGATTGGGCTCGGTTAGTTCGTATGAACTTTCCAGCCTGATCATTACCAGTGCGTAGTTATATATATATATATATATATATATATATATATATATATATATAGACTCTCCAGTCTAGCTATTTCCTATTTTTGTGCTATCTTCGGACAACTTCATCGAGTTCTCGAATACGCGCTATTCCCACAAACCAAAGTAGGCAACGGGCACCTCGACACAAACTATTACATTATTATTATTTATCGGCGGAGAGCAGGAAGGGCCGCGCTAACTTTCGGTGCAAATGGCTGCTTTCGAATCGAACCACAGTCCTCATGCGATAGATTTTCGCCTATAAACGAAATTAAAGGCTATACATTGGAAGTAGGCCAGCTTCGTTCAAACACAGGCGTGTGCGACACACGCTACTTCGGAGATTGGCTTGAGAGGCCTGTCGTATGCTCAAGGCACCTGATTCTCAGCAAGAGAATAGGGGAAGGATTGAACTTCCATCTCCTCCGTGCAACCGACGCACCTTCTACCTTTTCTCAGAGAAAACTAAGGAAATCACGGGCATATGGAGGTCGCGCGTACACCTACGGTGAGTTTGACACGAAGGAAGCGAGGAACGTGGAAGTCGTGGGGACGGACTGCGGCACTTCACGGCTACTTCAAAGTTTCCGGAACGTACCCAACAACGAGGGATGCTGGTGCTCTCTAGCTCAGCACTGAAAAAATTAATCTTGGAAAGAGGAGGAAACACACTTACCGTTGTGGCAACTACAAACTTCAGTTTGCTTCGGCCCGCCTGAGAGCTGCTCTCGCTCCGGTCCGCGCTCCGAGAGAAAAGGGGGTCGAAACCAAGCGCGGGGATTCATTTTCGTTCCGAAAAGAGCGTAGATATGGCAGATACGGCATCAGCTCCCTCAGCCCCGACGGCGGCTTCGCCCAAGAAGTCCTCGAAGGCGAAAAAGCCGAGAACGGCTCCTTCCCATCCCAGGACATCCGAGATGGTGAACAACGCTATCAAGAACTTGAAGGAGCGCGGAGGCTCTTCCCTGCAGGCCATCAAGAAGTACATCACCCAGAACTACAAGGTCGACGCCGAGAAGCTCGCGCCCTTCATCAAGAAGTACCTGAGGAGCGCCGTGGCATCAGGTTCTTTGGTGCAAACCAAAGGAAAGGGTGCCTCCGGATCTTTCAAGCTCAGCGCTTCGTCGCTGAAGGAGAAACCGGAAAGCGGGGCTGTTTCCAAGACCAAACGCTCGGCTCCCAAGGAGAAGAAACCGGCAAAGAAAGCTGCCCCGGCCAAGCGACCGAAGAAGACCGGCGAAAAGAAGAAGGCACCTGTTGCAAAGCCAAAGAAGTCTCCATCGAAAGTGAAAAAGGCAAAGACGCCCAAGAAACCAAAGGCGCCAAAGCCAAAGAAGGCTGCCAAGCCCAAGGCAGCAAAGAAGGCTGCACCAAAAAAGAAGTAAAATGGTTGAGCACGCAAGCGCTCCCCATAAAAAGGTCCTTCTGAGGACCATCAAAATTCTCCTGGAAGGAGCGAATTTGCACGATCACTCAATCTTATAACTTTTCTTTTCATCGGACACGGTGTCATCCTTTCCCTTCCATCCATGCATTTTTTTTTTTAAAAAAAAATGTAAACCATGAAAGCAATACACTAGTCACATTATGTAGTCATAATTTGTTTGACTTCGTTTCCATCGATTCTATGAAATGAACTGCGAGTAAGAAACCGCTAACTGATATTAGATTTAAAGATTTAGCGAGAGCTTTTGACCCATATATTATTAAAACTGAATATTCATGAAATATCGCCCAATTGCTTCGGCGTTATTATTTTAAATAACTTTTGGATAAACGCGAGGATAGGGATGGAATTGACAATAATAATAACAATAAAGAGAGATACGACCAAAACGTACTTTCCAAGTAGGATTTGTGGTCCTCAAAAGGACCGATTGTTTGCCAAGGGCAGCGGGATGCGCTTAAGCACGCTCTCCACGAATGCGGCGGGCGAGCTGGATGTCCTTTGGCATGATAGTGACACGCTTAGCGTGGATGGCACACAAGTTGGTATCTTCGAAGAGACCGACGAGGTAAGCCTCGCTGGCCTCCTGGAGAGCCATGACTGCGGAACTCTGGAAGCGCAAGTCGGTCTTGAAATCTTGAGCGATCTCGCGGACGAGACGCTGGAAAGGAAGCTTCCTGATGAGCAACTCGGTGCTCTTCTGGTAGCGACGGATTTCTCGAAGAGCCACGGTACCTGGCCTGTACCTATGGGGCTTCTTCACTCCTCCGGTGGCGGGAGCGCTCTTCCTAGCTGCCTTTGTGGCGAGCTGCTTCCTTGGGGCCTTGCCTCCGGTGGATTTTCGTGCAGTTTGCTTAGTCCGGGCCATTGTCGCGTGCTTGTCCTAAGCGTTTCCGTTTCAAACAATCGCGCCAACCAAAAATCATGCCTTTATATGCTTTGCCCTGAAAGGTGCCGTGCATGCTCCTGATTCGTGAAATCAAACCGAAAAGCGGATTTCCCATTGGCTCCCGCCATTCTGCCCCCCTCTGTCGAAGGCGTACAAAACTGAGCCGGCTCGCCGGGAAGGCTTCATTCTCATCTTTCGAATCCACGTACGTGCACTGCAGAAATGACAGGCAGAGGTAAAGGAGGAAAGGGACTCGGCAAAGGAGGTGCCAAGCGCCACCGTAAAGTTCTCCGAGACAACATCCAGGGTATCACCAAGCCCGCCATCCGCCGTCTTGCCCGGCGAGGAGGTGTGAAGCGAATCTCCGGTCTCATCTACGAAGAGACACGCGGCGTCCTCAAGGTGTTCTTGGAGAACGTTATCCGCGATGCCGTCACCTACACGGAGCATGCCAAGAGGAAAACCGTAACCGCCATGGACGTCGTGTACGCACTCAAACGTCAAGGCAGAACCTTGTACGGTTTCGGAGGTTAAGGGCTCTAGTTTGCCTGTCCTCCATCTTGAAAAATCGGCCCTTCTAAGGGCCACAAATCTTTTCTTTGAGGAAGGAAATGTCAGCTTTCAACTTTCCCCGAACCTGATCCCAGCCTCGATTCGAACGATTTCTCTCGTCTCGAGTTCATAATGACATAACAATGATTGAAATAATTGAGAATTCAACAAAAAATATTCACGTGAGGACTCTCAGCATTCGCTAGATGCCTAGCCACCCCTCGTTGCTTCTTCGTTCGCCGTTTAGCAAAGCAAAATGAATTTATGTGAAATTCAGATGGTTTCTGTCAAATTATAACATCAATTAATATAACTCAGGCGAACATATATATTTTATTATTATTATTATTTTCAGTGCAACTTGACTCCACCGAAAACAAAACACACGTCATAATCTCTATGCTATCAAAATTTACAAGATGTATACGTACAGGTAAGCCACTATTCTCTGACATTATCGGAAATAGGCAAAAAAAAACATTGAATCAACACAGGATTTGCATGCCAAGTTACATGGATTGTCAGTCCTGATTAGCTTATCGACTTCAAACTTGAAAACTTAAAAAAATAGAGTAGACAATGACCCTTTCCTAAGGTAATTGGTGGCCCTTACAAGGGCCGATTTGCTACAAGCTGAGGGGGTGGGGTGTCAGCTTAAGCTTTCTTCTCGGTTTTCTTGGGAAGAAGGACCGCCTGGATGTTGGGCAGCACGCCACCCTGGGCGATCGTGACCCCAGAAAGGAGCTTGTTCAACTCCTCGTCGTTTCTGATGGCCAACTGCAAGTGACGGGGGATGATCCTGGTCTTCTTGTTATCGCGAGCAGCATTGCCGGCCAACTCCAAGACTTCAGCGGCCAAATATTCCATGACGGCGGCCAGGTAAACCGGTGCACCGGCACCGACACGTTCGGCATAATTGCCCTTTCGCAAAAGTCGGTGGATTCTGCCGACGGGGAACTGAAGTCCGGCTCGGCTGGAGCGAGACTTGCTCTTTCCCTTCACTTTTCCTCCCTTTCCGCGTCCAGACATGATGATCTCTTGCTATCGATACAACGTGAAAACACAAATTTTTGCCAGCCAGTTTGGTGGTTTTGTTAAGTAGTGTTGAATCGCCGCGAATGAGAGCGTCCGGGAGACACGTCTCGAAGCGCCATTGGTCCGTCTGATATCAACCGTCCTTTCTTAAAAGGAATCGACGGTTTGGGCGCACATCGAGTCTGTCTGCAACATGCCGCCAAAGACAAGTGGAAAAGCCGCCAAAAAGGCCGGAAAGGCCCAGAAGAACATCTCCAAGGGAGACAAAAAGAAGAAGCGGAGGAGGAAGGAGAGCTACGCAATTTACATCTACAAGGTGTTGAAGCAAGTTCACCCTGACACCGGCATCTCCAGCAAGGCGATGAGCATCATGAACAGCTTCGTCAACGACATCTTCGAGCGCATTGCCGCCGAAGCTTCCAGGCTCGCTCATTACAACAAGCGATCGACCATCACCAGCAGGGAGATCCAAACGGCCGTCCGGCTGCTCCTCCCCGGTGAACTGGCCAAGCACGCCGTCAGTGAAGGCACCAAGGCCGTGACTAAGTACACCAGCTCAAAGTAAACTCAAGGAAATAGTTACCTTGCCGAAAAAGGCCCTTTTTAGGGCCAAAAATTGAATCTTGGAATTGGACGAACTTGTCTACCACCCCTCCGAAACGTACACTTACATAACCTAACGATATCTCAGCCTGCAAGCGAAAAGATTTTTGACCTTACGTATAAAAAAAAAATGCTTTTAAGGTACGAATGAATGTTAATGTCAACCAGCACGTAATTTACAAAAATAGGCTAAATTTCCAAATTTTTTAGTTTCTTTTGCTGAATAGGACTTTTAGAGTTACATTTGGACAAAATGCCTCTGCAAAAAAATAACCTAACACTTGGAACAATTATTGATTCGGCGCATTATTATTTAGGATGAACACATAAAATAAACTTGTATATTTAACAAAAATAACTTTCAGGTTTCTATTTCACAATTGTACGTTTGTTACTAGAGTATGGCAGTGAAAGGTACACACAGATTGATATCTGCATATACTCGGTTGGGTTACATTAGGTTAGGTTTTGTTAGGTCGTGATTTTATTTCATTTTTCGTGTTTTCCTTCATTTTACTTTCAAAATTACTTTAAGTTTTCTCCACGAGCAGGGAAAAAGGAAGAGTTTGGCAGTCACATTCATAATTTGCACTAAAAGGGCTCACTTAACTTCTATGAAAGGGTGAGAACTGGTACGCTCAACGAAGTGTGACATTTGGCGGGAACCGTTGCATTAGAAATCGGTTACTCCAAGAATTGATCTGAACGTTGTTTCCGGAGGGCGGCGGCATCGGGGGGGGGGGGGGTGGAACTTCAACTTACGATCCCGGAAGATTAGCATTTTTTTGTTCAGTTAGGGGTGGGGTTCGAACGGCTACATGCCTCCATTCGGTATCATTACATGCTGACTACACAACGAAAGTGTACGCGAATTTTTGAAGAGGAACGAAAGTTGTCTTAGGCGAGGTCATTTTTCCAGGAATTTGTCTCGCGTACGTCTGAACCCAGATCCTCTGGGAGGTTAGGTTACGTTGGCATGGCAAAAAAAAATGTTCATTCCATCCTATGCATTAATATTAGGGGTGTGCGGGATCCCGAAAAGTCGGGACCGGGGGGGGGATCCTCTCCCGATCCCGACTTCGGGAAATTACTTCCCGACTCCCGACCAGTCGAGAAATACCGAATGGTCATTTTATCGTTAATTCGTTTGCTGCAAAAAGTAACGGTTATGTAACGGTCTGCTGCCAAAAGTAACGATTTCGTAACCGTCTGCTGCCAAAAGTAACGGTTTTGTAACCGTTCCCTGCTAAAACTAACCGTTTCGTAACCGTTTACTGCCAAAAGTAACCGTTTCGTAACAGTTTACTGCCAAAAGTAACCGTTTTGTAACAGTTTACTGACAAAAGTAACCGTTTTGTAACAGTTTACTGACAAAAGTAACCGTTTGTAACAGTTTACTGACAAAAGTAACAGTTTCGTAACCGTTTGCTGCCAAAAGTAACCGTTCCGACCAGGACCTTCCCCACTTGCCTTCTGCTAAATTGTCCACTAGCGGGGACACTTTCACATCACTGCACTGATCGAGCATTCCCTTTCCGAAGGGAAAAGACGCGAGATTTGACATGCATCGGTTGAAACAGAACCTCGGTTTACGTGTCCTCGCCAACGAGTATGCGACATTTCCAATTCTTTATTCTGCGTGTGCACCCCCCCCCCCCCCGGCCCCGGTGCGTTTCGGGCGAAATTGCCAACGGATCAGGGTTGCCGGGCCGGGACTATCCCTTTAGCGAACGCCTCCTTCCACGGCGATGGCATTTTGCAAAAAAATAAAAACGCCCAAAAAACACTCTCCCTGCAGCCGCCGGCACGTATCCTCGCAGAAAACTACCAACGCCGGGTTCTTCGGGGAGCGACGCGGCCGATCCGCCGGGCAGGGCAGCGCTCCCCGCCGGGATTATGGCGGCCGCCGGTAATAAGAACGCACCCTGCAACCCCGCACGCCCCAAAAAACAGAAGAACGTCGCCTTCCCCGATATTCATATATACTAATATACATTCTTCACTTATATTATTATTATTATTATTTGATGACAGGTATATTAAAAAAAAAAAAAAAAAAAAAAAAAGCGATTCTGCAAAAACTGTGGGTGATTGATTGGCTTCGATTCACAAATAAAAGGCCACTATGAACCTTGAAAAAGAAAAAGGATGCCAACAGCACCTGGTGTTCCCAGGCGGTCACCCATCCAAGTACTGACCAGGCCCGACGCTGCTTGACTTCGGTGATCGGACGAGAACCGGTATATTCAGCGTGGTATGGCCGTTGGCGAAAGATACTGCTTTCGGTAAGGTACATATAGTCCAACTTCTCGTTTTCGGGGAAATGTCTCGTCTCGTGGGCACTGCCAAGAACGTGTAGAAGAAACATAACATATAATTATACATTTCATTGTAGTCATAGTGAGAAATGTGCTTTAACACCCCTCGAGAGATGTGTGAACATAAAAGCTACAAGATAGAGAAGAAAATTTAGTGCAGTGAATAAAAGTGAATCTCATGAACAACCTTTTTGATTCCACACTATATACCCAGGACCTAACAACGAAAAAGTGATTGGGCTCGGTTAGTTCGTATGAACTTTCCAGCCTGATCATTACCAGTGCGTAGTTATATATATATATATATATATATATATATATATATATATATATAGACTCTCCAGTCTAGCTATTTCCTATTTTTGTGCTATCTTCGGACAACTTCATCGAGTTCTCGAATACGCGCTATTCCCACAAACCAAAGTAGGCAACGGGCACCTCGACACAAACTATTACATTATTATTATTTATCGGCGGAGAGCAGGAAGGGCCGCGCTAACTTTCGGTGCAAATGGCTGCTTTCGAATCGAACCACAGTCCTCATGCGATAGATTTTCGCCTATAAACGAAATTAAAGGCTATACATTGGAAGTAGGCCAGCTTCGTTCAAACACAGGCGTGTGCGACACACGCTACTTCGGAGATTGGCTTGAGAGGCCTGTCGTATGCTCAAGGCACCTGATTCTCAGCAAGAGAATAGGGGAAGGATTGAACTTCCATCTCCTCCGTGCAACCGACGCACCTTCTACCTTTTCTCAGAGAAAACTAAGGAAATCACGGGCATATGGAGGTCGCGCGTACACCTACGGTGAGTTTGACACGAAGGAAGCGAGGAACGTGGAAGTCGTGGGGACGGACTGCGGCACTTCACGGCTACTTCAAAGTTTCCGGAACGTACCCAACAACGAGGGATGCTGGTGCTCTCTAGCTCAGCACTGAAAAAATTAATCTTGGAAAGAGGAGGAAACACACTTACCGTTGTGGCAACTACAAACTTCAGTTTGCTTCGGCCCGCCTGAGAGCTGCTCTCGCTCCGGTCCGCGCTCCGAGAGAAAAGGGGGTCGAAACCAAGCGCGGGGATTCATTTTCGTTCCGAAAAGAGCGTAGATATGGCAGATACGGCATCAGCTCCCTCAGCCCCGACGGCGGCTTCGCCCAAGAAGTCCTCGAAGGCGAAAAAGCCGAGAACGGCTCCTTCCCATCCCAGGACATCCGAGATGGTGAACAACGCTATCAAGAACTTGAAGGAGCGCGGAGGCTCTTCCCTGCAGGCCATCAAGAAGTACATCACCCAGAACTACAAGGTCGACGCCGAGAAGCTCGCGCCCTTCATCAAGAAGTACCTGAGGAGCGCCGTGGCATCAGGTTCTTTGGTGCAAACCAAAGGAAAGGGTGCCTCCGGATCTTTCAAGCTCAGCGCTTCGTCGCTGAAGGAGAAACCGGAAAGCGGGGCTGTTTCCAAGACCAAACGCTCGGCTCCCAAGGAGAAGAAACCGGCAAAGAAAGCTGCCCCGGCCAAGCGACCGAAGAAGACCGGCGAAAAGAAGAAGGCACCTGTTGCAAAGCCAAAGAAGTCTCCATCGAAAGTGAAAAAGGCAAAGACGCCCAAGAAACCAAAGGCGCCAAAGCCAAAGAAGGCTGCCAAGCCCAAGGCAGCAAAGAAGGCTGCACCAAAAAAGAAGTAAAATGGTTGAGCACGCAAGCGCTCCCCATAAAAAGGTCCTTCTGAGGACCATCAAAATTCTCCTGGAAGGAGCGAATTTGCACGATCACTCAATCTTATAACTTTTCTTTTCATCGGACACGGTGTCATCCTTTCCCTTCCATCCATGCATTTTTTTTTTTAAAAAAAAATGTAAACCATGAAAGCAATACACTAGTCACATTATGTAGTCATAATTTGTTTGACTTCGTTTCCATCGATTCTATGAAATGAACTGCGAGTAAGAAACCGCTAACTGATATTAGATTTAAAGATTTAGCGAGAGCTTTTGACCCATATATTATTAAAACTGAATATTCATGAAATATCGCCCAATTGCTTCGGCGTTATTATTTTAAATAACTTTTGGATAAACGCGAGGATAGGGATGGAATTGACAATAATAATAACAATAAAGAGAGATACGACCAAAACGTACTTTCCAAGTAGGATTTGTGGTCCTCAAAAGGACCGATTGTTTGCCAAGGGCAGCGGGATGCGCTTAAGCACGCTCTCCACGAATGCGGCGGGCGAGCTGGATGTCCTTTGGCATGATAGTGACACGCTTAGCGTGGATGGCACACAAGTTGGTATCTTCGAAGAGACCGACGAGGTAAGCCTCGCTGGCCTCCTGGAGAGCCATGACTGCGGAACTCTGGAAGCGCAAGTCGGTCTTGAAATCTTGAGCGATCTCGCGGACGAGACGCTGGAAAGGAAGCTTCCTGATGAGCAACTCGGTGCTCTTCTGGTAGCGACGGATTTCTCGAAGAGCCACGGTACCTGGCCTGTACCTATGGGGCTTCTTCACTCCTCCGGTGGCGGGAGCGCTCTTCCTAGCTGCCTTTGTGGCGAGCTGCTTCCTTGGGGCCTTGCCTCCGGTGGATTTTCGTGCAGTTTGCTTAGTCCGGGCCATTGTCGCGTGCTTGTCCTAAGCGTTTCCGTTTCAAACAATCGCGCCAACCAAAAATCATGCCTTTATATGCTTTGCCCTGAAAGGTGCCGTGCATGCTCCTGATTCGTGAAATCAAACCGAAAAGCGGATTTCCCATTGGCTCCCGCCATTCTGCCCCCCTCTGTCGAAGGCGTACAAAACTGAGCCGGCTCGCCGGGAAGGCTTCATTCTCATCTTTCGAATCCACGTACGTGCACTGCAGAAATGACAGGCAGAGGTAAAGGAGGAAAGGGACTCGGCAAAGGAGGTGCCAAGCGCCACCGTAAAGTTCTCCGAGACAACATCCAGGGTATCACCAAGCCCGCCATCCGCCGTCTTGCCCGGCGAGGAGGTGTGAAGCGAATCTCCGGTCTCATCTACGAAGAGACACGCGGCGTCCTCAAGGTGTTCTTGGAGAACGTTATCCGCGATGCCGTCACCTACACGGAGCATGCCAAGAGGAAAACCGTAACCGCCATGGACGTCGTGTACGCACTCAAACGTCAAGGCAGAACCTTGTACGGTTTCGGAGGTTAAGGGCTCTAGTTTGCCTGTCCTCCATCTTGAAAAATCGGCCCTTCTAAGGGCCACAAATCTTTTCTTTGAGGAAGGAAATGTCAGCTTTCAACTTTCCCCGAACCTGATCCCAGCCTCGATTCGAACGATTTCTCTCGTCTCGAGTTCATAATGACATAACAATGATTGAAATAATTGAGAATTCAACAAAAAATATTCACGTGAGGACTCTCAGCATTCGCTAGATGCCTAGCCACCCCTCGTTGCTTCTTCGTTCGCCGTTTAGCAAAGCAAAATGAATTTATGTGAAATTCAGATGGTTTCTGTCAAATTATAACATCAATTAATATAACTCAGGCGAACATATATATTTTATTATTATTATTATTTTCAGTGCAACTTGACTCCACCGAAAACAAAACACACGTCATAATCTCTATGCTATCAAAATTTACAAGATGTATACGTACAGGTAAGCCACTATTCTCTGACATTATCGGAAATAGGCAAAAAAAAACATTGAATCAACACAGGATTTGCATGCCAAGTTACATGGATTGTCAGTCCTGATTAGCTTATCGACTTCAAACTTGAAAACTTAAAAAAATAGAGTAGACAATGACCCTTTCCTAAGGTAATTGGTGGCCCTTACAAGGGCCGATTTGCTACAAGCTGAGGGGGTGGGGTGTCAGCTTAAGCTTTCTTCTCGGTTTTCTTGGGAAGAAGGACCGCCTGGATGTTGGGCAGCACGCCACCCTGGGCGATCGTGACCCCAGAAAGGAGCTTGTTCAACTCCTCGTCGTTTCTGATGGCCAACTGCAAGTGACGGGGGATGATCCTGGTCTTCTTGTTATCGCGAGCAGCATTGCCGGCCAACTCCAAGACTTCAGCGGCCAAATATTCCATGACGGCGGCCAGGTAAACCGGTGCACCGGCACCGACACGTTCGGCATAATTGCCCTTTCGCAAAAGTCGGTGGATTCTGCCGACGGGGAACTGAAGTCCGGCTCGGCTGGAGCGAGACTTGCTCTTTCCCTTCACTTTTCCTCCCTTTCCGCGTCCAGACATGATGATCTCTTGCTATCGATACAACGTGAAAACACAAATTTTTGCCAGCCAGTTTGGTGGTTTTGTTAAGTAGTGTTGAATCGCCGCGAATGAGAGCGTCCGGGAGACACGTCTCGAAGCGCCATTGGTCCGTCTGATATCAACCGTCCTTTCTTAAAAGGAATCGACGGTTTGGGCGCACATCGAGTCTGTCTGCAACATGCCGCCAAAGACAAGTGGAAAAGCCGCCAAAAAGGCCGGAAAGGCCCAGAAGAACATCTCCAAGGGAGACAAAAAGAAGAAGCGGAGGAGGAAGGAGAGCTACGCAATTTACATCTACAAGGTGTTGAAGCAAGTTCACCCTGACACCGGCATCTCCAGCAAGGCGATGAGCATCATGAACAGCTTCGTCAACGACATCTTCGAGCGCATTGCCGCCGAAGCTTCCAGGCTCGCTCATTACAACAAGCGATCGACCATCACCAGCAGGGAGATCCAAACGGCCGTCCGGCTGCTCCTCCCCGGTGAACTGGCCAAGCACGCCGTCAGTGAAGGCACCAAGGCCGTGACTAAGTACACCAGCTCAAAGTAAACTCAAGGAAATAGTTACCTTGCCGAAAAAGGCCCTTTTTAGGGCCAAAAATTGAATCTTGGAATTGGACGAACTTGTCTACCACCCCTCCGAAACGTACACTTACATAACCTAACGATATCTCAGCCTGCAAGCGAAAAGATTTTTGACCTTACGTATAAAAAAAAAATGCTTTTAAGGTACGAATGAATGTTAATGTCAACCAGCACGTAATTTACAAAAATAGGCTAAATTTCCAAATTTTTTAGTTTCTTTTGCTGAATAGGACTTTTAGAGTTACATTTGGACAAAATGCCTCTGCAAAAAAATAACCTAACACTTGGAACAATTATTGATTCGGCGCATTATTATTTAGGATGAACACATAAAATAAACTTGTATATTTAACAAAAATAACTTTCAGGTTTCTATTTCACAATTGTACGTTTGTTACTAGAGTATGGCAGTGAAAGGTACACACAGATTGATATCTGCATATACTCGGTTGGGTTACATTAGGTTAGGTTTTGTTAGGTCGTGATTTTATTTCATTTTTCGTGTTTTCCTTCATTTTACTTTCAAAATTACTTTAAGTTTTCTCCACGAGCAGGGAAAAAGGAAGAGTTTGGCAGTCACATTCATAATTTGCACTAAAAGGGCTCACTTAACTTCTATGAAAGGGTGAGAACTGGTACGCTCAACGAAGTGTGACATTTGGCGGGAACCGTTGCATTAGAAATCGGTTACTCCAAGAATTGATCTGAACGTTGTTTCCGGAGGGCGGCGGCATCGGGGGGGGGGGGGGTGGAACTTCAACTTACGATCCCGGAAGATTAGCATTTTTTTGTTCAGTTAGGGGTGGGGTTCGAACGGCTACATGCCTCCATTCGGTATCATTACATGCTGACTACACAACGAAAGTGTACGCGAATTTTTGAAGAGGAACGAAAGTTGTCTTAGGCGAGGTCATTTTTCCAGGAATTTGTCTCGCGTACGTCTGAACCCAGATCCTCTGGGAGGTTAGGTTACGTTGGCATGGCAAAAAAAAATGTTCATTCCATCCTATGCATTAATATTAGGGGTGTGCGGGATCCCGAAAAGTCGGGACCGGGGGGGGGATCCTCTCCCGATCCCGACTTCGGGAAATTACTTCCCGACTCCCGACCAGTCGAGAAATACCGAATGGTCATTTTATCGTTAATTCGTTTGCTGCAAAAAGTAACGGTTATGTAACGGTCTGCTGCCAAAAGTAACGATTTCGTAACCGTCTGCTGCCAAAAGTAACGGTTTTGTAACCGTTCCCTGCTAAAACTAACCGTTTCGTAACCGTTTACTGCCAAAAGTAACCGTTTCGTAACAGTTTACTGCCAAAAGTAACCGTTTTGTAACAGTTTACTGACAAAAGTAACCGTTTTGTAACAGTTTACTGACAAAAGTAACCGTTTGTAACAGTTTACTGACAAAAGTAACAGTTTCGTAACCGTTTGCTGCCAAAAGTAACCGTTCCGACCAGGACCTTCCCCACTTGCCTTCTGCTAAATTGTCCACTAGCGGGGACACTTTCACATCACTGCACTGATCGAGCATTCCCTTTCCGAAGGGAAAAGACGCGAGATTTGACATGCATCGGTTGAAACAGAACCTCGGTTTACGTGTCCTCGCCAACGAGTATGCGACATTTCCAATTCTTTATTCTGCGTGTGCACCCCCCCCCCCCCCGGCCCCGGTGCGTTTCGGGCGAAATTGCCAACGGATCAGGGTTGCCGGGCCGGGACTATCCCTTTAGCGAACGCCTCCTTCCACGGCGATGGCATTTTGCAAAAAAATAAAAACGCCCAAAAAACACTCTCCCTGCAGCCGCCGGCACGTATCCTCGCAGAAAACTACCAACGCCGGGTTCTTCGGGGAGCGACGCGGCCGATCCGCCGGGCAGGGCAGCGCTCCCCGCCGGGATTATGGCGGCCGCCGGTAATAAGAACGCACCCTGCAACCCCGCACGCCCCAAAAAACAGAAGAACGTCGCCTTCCCCGATATTCATATATACTAATATACCCTAAGTTTTTAGGCGGGAAGCACTTTTTGCTCCTCGTACAGATACTTGTTAACATTTATATTTTAGCAGGACATGGCTTGGATTTTTCTAGAATTT
>NW_028143526.1:0-76441 GCF_977018435.1 Lepisma saccharinum
ACAGAATTATCGTTCGAAGATCCGTCGTCTTCTTTGTGCGTGACCTTCTTTATTTCTTTCTCTATTCATTATTCATCCTCATCGTCGCGATTAGCCAAAAGTAAAGTAAGAAAAGTCCCCCTCCTTGACTGTGCTGTCTAAGGCGCTGTACGTCATGGGGTCATGGGTTCGAGTCCGCCTATGTTCAGTCTTAGGGTTCTCGGCCTGGGTATAGGGCCGGTAGCAACCCACCATCGTGAGGAAATTGGGGAGCTAAGAGTGAGTAGCGTAATCGGGTCTGGGAAATCTCCTATAACGGCTGGGGTTCGACGTGCTGATCCCACGTCACCCCATTACCAGTTGAAGATCTCCACACCTCTGGGTAGGACTGTGGGAGGGAGATTGGCAGTCGGGAGATAGGCCAAGGCCCTTCGAGGATTGTCGAGCCATGTGTTATTATTATTAAAATAAGAAAATACAAGGGAATGAAAATAAAATATTTATCTATAATAAAGCAACCATTCAGTTTTATTTTGTTCTTCATGGATCTATTGCCACTACTACGCTGTAATCCCGATAAGTATCTTACATGTTACAGGATACTCGTAAAGCACGTGTTACTATTCGAATACTTATTTAATAAGCTTTTTGTTTGTCAGGAATTATGACTTATACTTATGCGTGTTTAGCTAATGCCCACCTAGCCGCCTCTGATGAAATCTAACATTCTTCAGATTCTTTGCAAAATTCGACTCTGGTCACTTGTAACTTGTTGGGTGCAGACGATGTGTTTTGCGATAAGAAGCGGCCTTGAATATAGCGTGAGTCACTTTGAACGCGAGCAAGCTACGCTACCAAGCTTACCTGCCTTTGAAAACAGTCATTTTTTTTCACCGTTTCCGAACGCGATTGCTATTGTAGAAGTATATATTGTCTCAAAAGAGCAAGAAAGGAAATTCGACCAATGTTCTCCCGTCGTTTTCTAAACATAGAATTATAATGAATTTTCAATGGCGCTCGGACAATTTGAACTGTTTTGTAATCTCTCTCCCTCTCTCTCTCTCTCTCTCTCTCTCTCTATATATATATATATATATATATATATATAATTTTGGGTCTGGCCCCTCCCTCAAAGAAATCCTGGATACGTGCCTGGTCTACGTCAATGACAGAAATGCAAGCAATATTTTTATTTCTTTTTAACCCAATTAAAGAATTTAAAAGAAATTAGAAAGAGTGGAACTACTGTTGCTCTATTGTTGTTCTTCGATGAAGAAAAATAAGAAGCATTTAGTCCAGCACCTTAACACAGTGTCCCACGAGTATCTCTTGACAAACATTGTCAAATGTGATGTGATTTCATGAATATTTTTTTCCCCTGTCTACTTATAACGTTTCTCACATTTGGCAGTTCGCAAACATTTTTGCAACCGATGTAATTATTTCGTGTTACCTTGCGCAACAGCAAATACATTTCATAAGACTGTTCTGGACACGAGACTTGCGTCAGTAAACAAGCATTTCGTCTGTTACAGTATCACAGGAAGAAAGCATCGTTCTGCAATGTTCAAGCCTCTAGATATTTTCCATTCCCATTCATAATATCTCATCACAATAATAAGTTAGAAGAAATAACTCGTATTTTCACAACTACTGATATTCTAGTTTTTCATCATCACATCAAATTATTTCTCGAAGATAGCTGCTATTGATTGATTGATTTAGTGTTTTAAGTCCACTTTATGCACAGTAAGGCTAATCGGGATTGGACCTACAGTTTAAAGTGGGATCCGAACCACTATGTGACTCCACCAGGAATCGTACCCGAGACCTCTTGATTACAAGGCAACGCGGAAAGAATTTACAATACCGGAACCTTCTGTAATTTCTATGCTACGTCTTATACTCACGAAATAATTTGCCGCGATGATTTATTTCAGGTCAACATGTTTGGGTGAGGTGAAGAAATTGTTCATTAACGTGCAGAAGTTGTAAAATAAGCTTTTCAGTTCTCGCAATGACTCTCCGTATACAAGTATGGGAGCCATATTTGTTGATATGAACAATTGACGTTCGCAATTAGTTACGCTGTCTACAGCGTTGCCACACTGTTGATTTCATACTTGGAGAGCATGACGAAGAAGACGACAGTGACAGTGACAATCACGATGTAGAAGAACATGTGGAATGTGGACTGATTTGATTACAGGTAAGTTTGGCAACAGTGCATCGATCGTAAAATTGCAGGATACGAAAATGCCGTATTCGATTATGAACGTTTGCCGTTAAAGTGCTACGAAAATAAGATTTTTTATCGGTTCGTTTTCACAATTAGCGCAAAACCTTTCACGGATAGCCCCACTGACCATTCTCGGTAAGGTTAGGTTAGGTTAGGCAAACATAGTTAAAATTTGGGGTCGTAAAACCATGCACGGATAGACCCACACACCATTGACGGATAGCCCCACGAACCATTCACGGTGGTTAGATTAGGTTAGGTTAGGCAAGGCAAGCATAATTAAAATCAGGAATGTATATTTCTTTTTTTTTAAGTATTGGAAACATAAAATTTTCCGGTAAATAATGAGCAATCGTGCCGATCGCGGACCACTCAATTTAGCTTATTTTGCAATTTCTGCACATGACCCCCAAATTTTAACTTCAAATTCGTGATTAGGAGACCTCAATTAGTGAGTATGCGAAATATTACAAAAATCGGGGATTGGTCCGGTATTGTAAATTCTGCGCCATCGGGGAGGCTGATAGCTGCTATACTATAAGAAAGCAAGTCAAAATTAAAGTAAAAGTTTAACTACATGTTTACCCAACGACATTTACAATATTGAAAGGACAGAATACTTAATAATTGATGCTTCAACGAAAGGTATAAGCGTGGTGTAGTGGCTAGTATTCTCGATTGGGCTGCTAGCGGTCCTAGGATCGATCCTCCTTACGAAGTGTTCTGTTTTTTTCGCTTCTCATTTTATTAAACAACGGCATAGTGGCATTATTTGTAATAGCAGTATTGTAGTAGTGTATTGGTTCTTGAAAGCATTGATTGCGGTCTCAAGTTCGATCCTCCATACTAGAAAACATATTTCCCCTTCTATTAAGGTAACATTATTTGTAATAGCAGTGTAAAGTGGCTACATTGTTCTGCATCTGGAATGTATATATAAAAAACAAATAAATGAATTGACACACGTTCAAAGGGATATGTTCATGTATAAGATCATGAATTATGATACTCTAACGATAATTCTGTACTCGTTTAAAGACATTGACAAATATTAATGAAATAACTCTTTATATTTGTGGCAATTCAGGATATACTAATTTTACCCCTTTTCCCACTCGAGATCAATGCAAGGATACCTCCGCAAATATCGAATGAAAAGTTTTCAACATGTGCAATTCTCCGTTAAATGTTTTCTCCGATTCGTTCTACCTTCGTTTCCTTTGTTACAAACAAGTATTCTTTGCACATTACATGTAGGAGGAGAATTGCATCTACATTTCACGTTCGTCAGCTCCTTCTACCTGCTTTCAGGAGTGACAGTTTGTAGGGTAATGGTTACCGTTAAGGATTGTCAACCTGATGGTCGTAGGTTCAAACCCCTCCGGTGGCAGAAAATTTTCGTAAGTTTTAGACATATCCCATTGTGTTCATTGTCCACGCCTAATGAAACGGAATTATTCAGTTTGGAATTAACGATGGGGGAGGGGAAATATTAAATTACAACATCTTCATTTCGACGAAGCGAGAATTGGAGAAACATTGGATAATTCTTATAAATGTTAAAATTACATTCATGTTTTTAGTGGTATAATCGCAGGTAAAATCAATGATCTTACGTGAAAGATTTCATCTTGCTCTGAACTCAGCCAAAAGGCATATGGCACCGATCTAATACATTCTCCAAAACATTTCAAAATGTTATTGAATGTTTCATGTCGACAATTTGACCAATGCATCAATTCTTGACGCTGAGACGATATTTTCTGCAACTACCTCTTCTCTTCAGTCCCTTCTGTTCTTCTCTTCTCCTTCTCCTTCTTCTCTCCCCTCCTTCTGCTCTGCTTTTATCTCATATCGCCTTCCCTACTTTTCTCGCATCTTATCTCCATCCCACTCATCTTCACTCCTCGTATCTCCTCTCCTGTCTTAGATTTCCGACTCCACTGCACTTTTCTCATCTTCTTTTCGTTTTTCTCTTTTTCTCTCCTTTACTCTACTCTCCACTCCCCTCCTCTCGTCTCCTCTTCTCTCATCTCGTTTTCCTTCTCTTTTCTCTTCTTTGCTCCATTTTCCTCATTTCTCCTCGATTTTTCCTTTCTTCTCACTACTTCTCCTCTCCTCGTTTATCCTCTCTTTCTTCTCTCTTCTAATTTTCTCTTCTCCTTTCGCTTTCTCTTTCTCCTCTCCTCTTTCACCTCTCGTTTTCTCTCACCTCTTTTCCTTTCTGTAGACTCATCAGCGATGAAATACTAGAAAACCTATTTTTTTCTTTGAGAAAGAATTTTGTCACATGCGATATACTAGTGATATTTTTAATACTTTTATACAATAATACTTGTTTTTATTTCTTTCGCGTATTTTATAAATATCTATTGTGCATGTGGCAACCCTGAAATTCAGCCTAACTCTGCACGCAACCCACCAACGCCTTGTGTAAATTGGGTTGCCTAGTTTAAAATGTCGTTGTCCTAAAACTTTTGAGAGACACTGTACATAAGATTCTATTATTGTTGTCATCATCATAATTACTGCTGAGACACAATACTTTCTTTACAAAAGAGAATTACAAGAAATAAAAAGTTCTCTGGTTACACTTTAATATACTCGTATATATAAAAGGAAGATGTAGCCTATCCTTGTGGAGATTAATTACTCATCACATATGATAACCAATGCTTTTTCATGCTGCATTTTCAAGAAAATGAAAGATAGATGTGAGTTAAGTTGATTACATTACGTTTGTTCAGTTGTTTTTGATATTTTAGCAGTATCTTGTGAATTTTTTCAACAGTGTGAACATTTTTTGAATCCCAACACATTTTCCATTGTGAAATCTTATTAACTTTCCTTAGAATTTTTGAATCTTGTCATTCAATGGCAATTTCAACGTGGAAATTTATAAATTTTGACTTAGGTAATAAATTCGTCTTTTTTAATCTTCCCAAGAGAGGGAAGAACGAATTAATATTCTTATGTAATGAAGTTTATTTTTGTGGACAGTGATAATGATTATTGTAAGAAAGTAGTGCCGTATAATATAGTGATATACCACACACAACACTGTGTCAGAAATTTGATGTGAAGTGAACCAATCTTCCATCAAAGATGTCGGTCGCAATCCCTTGGAAATAGTGATTGGTGACGATCCTCTTTCTGCCTACTGCGTTCTTTGCTTACATAGCCTTGACTCAGGTCGTTGAACGCCCAAAACAAGAATATAAAATCCTTTTCTGAATGAGTCCATAGGCTTTGGAGCAACTCTCAACGTCAGACGGACTGAGAATAAAATTGCCTGATTCATTCTTTAAAGCCCACCTGTTGTTTGATTTGCAAATCCACAAAATAAACACAGAAGCTGTTATATTTTCTGGTTGGAGTTTCTGCAAGGTGTAAGAAGCAACATTCGAGTGAAGGATAAAGAATGGGTGCCTTGTGATGGTTAAAAACTTTCTGCAAACATTATTTGCAGATTAGAAAAGACTGCATTGAAAGTGCTGCCAAAGAGATAAGTAAAGGTAAATACAAACAAACCCACATAGAAGCATAGCTGTCTGCTTTCAATTGTAGAGAACTTCCTAACTGCAAATCCTTCTGATTCTGGCAATGCGTTCAGCACACTTACTTTGCTCTACTGCGGGCAGTCTCTACAATTATCAGCGACTGTTGACTTTCTTTTGCTATTATTGTTGTTAAAAATTGATTCTTCTTTTGTAAGACACAATCAGTGGCGTAGCAACATTTTGCGAGGCCCTGAGCGAGATTAGAATCCGTTCTTTGAATTTGAAATCTCAATGGGAATGAATCGAAATTCTTCAAGGATACTTCAGCAAATTATCCTTTTTTTCGGATTTAAGATCTAAGGACATTCCTGAAACGTTGAACTTGATCATGAAATTCGGAAGATAAATCAACTTCGTACTCGTTACAGAGAGCAATCGCTGCATCTAAAGCTGTAGGAAGGAAGGAAGAACTGTTAATATTATCCACCCCCTCCTTGAGTTGAAAACAACGCAATCATTAAATGCCTCATTCCTTGCTTCGTGGCAGTTGGAGGTGCTTTTTCGTTAACATATTAAAATCGGGAGTGCAAGGTCAAGAGAAAAAAGAAAATACAAGATAAAGCCCTTTTTATTCAAGAAAAGAATAAATGGATAAAAATTTCCAAGCAAGTTATCGTGAATATGTTTCACATGAGAAATACGACAATAATTTTTGCTTTTATTCGGACCCCTTACGCTTAGGCCCAACCTTACTAATTAGCGTATAGCCTACCGTCTGCTACAATGTATGTACCCTCTAATTTCGCTTTGTTTGCATGTAAAGGGTGTTCCGTGTAGGACGCCGAAATTGAATCGAGTTCTATTGTTTTGTTTCGAGGTTGGCAGACCTGTTTTTACCAATGTTAGCATCTGTTGTCATGTCGATTAATGGAGCCTCAATTGTTTTGACTCGTTTGTTGTGGTTTCCTTCCGAAAATCCTCGAATAATCAAGGAGCGTGTGAAATCCATCCATCCTCTGAGAACGACTGTGTGGTGTGGGTTTTGGCAGGTGGAATGTGATCTTACACCCTGTGATTTTTTATTATGGGAGGTTGTGAAATCACAGGTGTACGCCAACAAACCACGAACTCTTTTGGAACTGAAGGTGGAAATCATACGGGTGATTGGAGGCATCTGCGAGAGGGTTATCGATAATTTTGTGGAGCGTATAAATGCATGCCGACTCAGTAGGGGTAGACATATGCCTGACATTGTCTTTCATATGTAAATGGGAGATGTTACTGCTTACGTAAAGGGTGTTTTTTTAAGAGTGATAGAACTTTCGATAGGGATAGCTGTCATTTGTTTTGTTTTGATGACATGTTGTTTTGTCATTCCATATCAGTAAGCATTGGCAAATGATCATGGAAAGACTGACGCCGCAACAACGTTTACAAATTGTGGAAATATATTTCCAAAATCAATGTTCTGTTCGCCAAACGTATAGAGCACTTCGGAAATATCGGTGCTGTCAGTGAATTGGCCAGCAAGATCATGTGACCTAACGCCACTGGATTATTTTCTTTGGGGATATGTAAAGTCTCTGGTTTATGCTGATAAACCAGCAACAATTGACGATTTGGAAGCCAACATAACTCGTGTTATTAACGACACACGTCCCCAATTACTTGAAAAAGTGGTTCAAAATTGGACTGATAGAATCCGGTTCATCACAGCTAGTCGTGGTGGACATACATAGGAAATTATTTTCAAAAAGTAACTGTCAGAAAGTTATCTTTCAAATAAAAACACAATTGGCTTCAAACTTAATTTTTTATGTGTTTTATTTCAATTCAAAGTTCTATCACTAAAAAAAAACACCCTATATATGTGAAATATAACTATTTTCATGATATTTTTCCTATTTTTATTTAATTGTCTAATTCGGCGTCCTATGGAACACCCTATACCTATATCTATGTAAATTGCTCCAGTGAGCTTATTATGCTAAAATGCTTCTGTTTTCACGTGATCGGGAACAATGTGGAGAAGGGGAGAATGTATGAATACATGGTGCATGTCAACAATTGCTCGCCATCATCTGACAACTATAATGATTTTGTAGAAATGTGTAGTTAATTTTACCAGAACTTTTGCTAGCTTGGATACTCTCCTTGTGCAATGTAGATGTTTACAAGTAACAGATTTCGAAGAAATAAGCCCCATGCGAAAAGTATCTTGTTTCTATTTCCCCAACAACTGCGTATATCACCATTATCATCAGTATTCTACCATTAATGACAGATTTTGTAGATCTTAAATGTTTCCATCCATATATTTAATTAAATCCAAAGTTAATTGAACCATGGTTTACGAAACTTAGAGTATTTGAAGACTAAAATTGGTAAACGCTGTAATTGCCACAATAATTCAAACACCGTTTTCCACGTTAAACTGTTAAATGTGCTATGCTTGATAATGTGGTAAACTTGAAATGTGGCTGGTAGCCCTCTAAGTAGTTCAAAGGGCGAGTAACGAGGTCACTAATGTGAACGTTCTTACGGGCTGATGTTCGGAAGAATGCTATTTCCCAACACTTTCGCCTTTGGCACTTACAACGTTTACCACTTTTAGTTCTCATTTTCACCCTGTGAAAATTTTGGGACTACAGTACTATAGTAATTGGCCTACCTAAACAGGTTTTGTTCGTTTCCACTTACAAAACACGTCGTTGTTGAGGTAAAAGCAAACAAAAATTAAACAAGTAACAAACTTTTCTACAAGTTAAATGGGTGCTAATAAATCAATCAATCAGTCTTCAGTTTCATTGTTTGTATTTTCATAGAAGATAACTAAAAGTTGTTTTATGTTTGATGTAGTGGCTAAAGCATGCATGCATGTTTCATGTTTCATTTATTTTCAACATCGACCAGCCAAAATTTAATTCCGCACCCCCTCAGCACCCCTCGACGACTGATCCTGGCACCGCCACTGTGTTACCATCATTTTTATTTCACCTGCCTCAAGTACGTGACGTAAAGTTACATAAAAATTTAAGACTCCGCCTCTTGTTGCATTTCATAAAATATTGGGTTGAGTGTTATTCATTGTGAATGGCAACTCTACAATTAATCTGGTCATGGAAAGCTACAACAACAACTGGGGTCTCGTCTTGCTGGCCACACATCACCTCGGAACTGGTTGGATGATGGCTGGCTGTAGGTAGGCCGTGGCCCTCGCGGTTACGCCACACGTTATTATATATAGGTATCAGCGTAAATTGCAAGGAAAAACACATTGTTGAGAACAATTTACCTTTAAAAGCAACAGAATGGTGTAAAAAAAGTAAGTATATAATGTAACAAAAGTAACAATATAATGGCAATGAGATATCCGAAAATATTGCTGTTGTACACAATTTGAATTCTGACTTTTGGTTAAATATTGGTCTATGCAGAATGAAATTTGTCATATGAACCTCTTGCTCCTCTGACTCCCACCCCTTCCCCGGGCGCTCAAGCCACATATGAATAGTTTTGAGTTAAACAGTAAACATGTGATAAAACTACCTATTTACAATTATCTTCTTTAGTGCAGTTAACATTCTGTTATTGTAACATATGGGCTTTATAATGATGAAACAGAAATTGTTCTGGCAACATTAGTTAGTGACGTCATCGTAGGATCATGGCGACTGACATGTAGCGTAAGCTTCTTACAAAGTGTTCAATAAATAGCCTACTGGACAATGTGTGTTTATTACTAATTTATAAACACGTTATTAACGATGGTTAATATAAGTGGATGCGTTGAAATACGTAAGTAGAAACTTCATATTATCGTCGTAAACATTCAGACGTTTAACATTCCAGCGGTCATGCAGTTTTCTGGAAACGTTGGTGAAAACTAGCAGAAGTGGAGAAATAAGTTGAACAATTATTTAATAGCGTCAGAGAAAAGTGAGAAGCCGAACAAGATAAAAGTCGCCATATTATTAAATCTCATAGGAGATGAGGGGCTTGAAGCGTTTAATACATTCAAATTTAAACATGAAGAAGATAAAGACGATTTCGAAATTATAGTAAAGTATTTCGACGAATACTGTCAACTACGTAAAAATGTGGTATTTGAACGCTACAAATTCTTCTCATGCAGCCAAAAAGTTGACCAATCTTTTGACAGTTACCTAACGACACTAAAAACGTTAGCAGTCACATGTGAATTTGGAGACCAAGAAAGGAGTATAATTCGTGACAGAATAGTGCTAGGTCTTCAAGATGCTGTTCTACAAGAAAGGTTACTGAGGGATCCGAGCTTGACAATTAAGAAAGCAGCTGACTACGTCCGAGCAGCTGAAGCAAGTAAGCAGCAGTTCAGAACCGTGCGGAGTAATGAAGATGTTCCAGTAAGTGTGGACTTTGTTGGAAGAAAGAACCGAAGCACAGGTGAGAAGAAAGGAAGAATCAAGAAAGAAGAAAGTGCTCCGTATGAGTGTAAAAAGTGAAGTAAATTTCATGTGAGAGGTAAGTGTTTTGCGTATGGAAAAATTTGCAATAACTGCAAGGGCAAAAATTACTTTGCAGTGGGGTGCACTGTGACGAGAAATGATAAGAAAAGGCAAGTGCATCAAGTAAAAACACAAAGTGAATCGGGTGACGAGCATGAATCATGCTTGTATGTTGATATAGTGCAGCGAAGTGTTGATTTAAGAACATGTAAGAAATCGAATAATGTTCCAAGTCAATTGAAATCATGGAAAAAAGAAATCCAAGTGGAAGGTACAAATATAGAATTTAACCTAGACACAGGTAGTGAAACTAATATATTGAATCAGAGGTACTATAAAAACATAAAGTGCAAAGAAGGAATTAGACCGTTGAAAGAAACCTCCACGTTGATTGTGTTATATGGAGGTAACGCAATAAAACCTGAAGGTATTAGTACTATGAAGTGTAAAAGAAAGAAAGGTATAAATGTTCCTGTAGAATTTTACATTGTGCAAAATGAAACAATACCATTGTTAGGTTTAAAAGCATTATAGATTTAAATTTGGTCAAGCGTGTAGATTTTGATAGTGATGATAAATCATTTTCTGAACACACTATTACCAAAGACTATGCAGATGTGTTTACAGGATTAGGAAAATTTCCAGAAAAGCCTCACCACATAGAATTGAAGGAAGAATATGAATCACATATCAGCCCTCCTAGAAGAATACCACAATCAGTGGATGATAAGCTAAAGAAGACATTAGAGAGGCTTGAGTTCAAGGGCATCATAAATCAAGTGGAAAAGCCAACAGAACGGGTCCATAATTTAGTGATTGTTTAAAAAACAAACAAATAATTACGGTAGTAGTGTATACTTAGCGTTTCAACGCAACACTTGGTACGAGTGCTTTTTTTTATGGATTTAACCTCAGTGGTAGCATATTTTGACGATTTTTTTGTTGATTTTATAGCGTTTGACGACTTTTCAGTGCAATTTTCACCGCATCTAATTTTTTCCCCACTCACACTTGGTACGAATGCCACGATCTTACGTGATATAACTTAACCTATCCTTTCATTGTGCTAAACTAGTGTAAGTTAAGCGTTTCAACGCAACACTTGGTACGAGTGCTTTTTAGCCTC
The DNA here is from genome assembly GCF_977018435.1 of Lepisma saccharinum. Classification (NCBI taxonomy): domain Eukaryota; kingdom Metazoa; phylum Arthropoda; class Insecta; order Zygentoma; family Lepismatidae; genus Lepisma; species Lepisma saccharinum. The sequence goes on from NW_028143526.1 coordinate 11,332, forward strand.
TTTTTTATCAATTGAATATCACTTTTTGACATATATTGGCACTTTTTTGTCGATGTTTTAGCGCTTAGCGATGTTTTAGCAAAATTTCCCATTTTTTCCCTTTTTTTCCCACTCACACTTGGTACGAGTGCTTTTTTAGCCTCTTTTTTTATCAATTAAATATCACTTTTTGACATATTTTGACAATTTTTGTCGATGTTTTAGCGCTTAGCGATGTTTTAGCAAAATTTCCCATTTTTTCCCTTTTTTCCCGCTCACACTTGGTACAAATGCCACGATCTTACGTGATATAACTTAACCTATCCTTTCTTTGTGCTAAACTACACGAGAGCCTCTACGTGCTAGTAGTGTAATAAGCCCGTTTGAACGTCATCAAGTGAGGATCAAAAAAACCTCAAAAACTCACTTTCTCTCCACGTTCCGCGCCTCGTTTATTGCGCTGACGATGTTTCGCAGCGAAGAAAACAGCACCAAAAGATCAAAAACTCACTTTACTCATTTGAGGATTACCAAAATCTCAAAAACTCATTTTTATTAATTGAGGTTCACCAAAACCTCAAAACCTCACTTTCTCTCCACGTTCCATGCCTGACGAAGGTTGGTATGGTACGTTCTGGAACCATCCTTTTGATCTATTTTTTTATTATTTTACGATGTTTTACGGGTTAATCTAACCTACAATGAGAGAAAAAAGTGGACAGAAAAAAAAAACCTCTGGCATCACTTTTTTTTTAAGCTCCTGCTCTTATGCTCCTTTGACTTACACTTTTGAAATGACTTACGACATTTTCCTATAAAAGTCTGCTGTCTCCTCTTACTGTAAAAGGTCCCTCAGTGTAATCTACTACGACCTTGTGTGCTCTCAGCGTAATCTGCTACGATGTTTTTTTTTTTTGTTTTTTTAAAACTCATGTGTGTAATCTTCTGCGGTGTGTGTGTGTGTGTGTGTGTGTGTGTGCAATAATCAAAATTATTATTTTTGTTAAGACCCTCAAAAAAAAAAAGAATAAAAAATTAATATCCCCAGCCACAGAGAGAGTTGGGGGGGTGTGCGCGTGGTGCCCAACACCAAGTTCTAAATGATCATGGCTATCGAAGCCATTTGCCTCTGTATAGAGTTTCACGAGTTATTATTATTTTTTTTTTATTTGCGCATCGAACTAACTTACATTGTATTTTATATAACCTTGTTGATTTTTTTTTTAGTATGTGACAATTTTTTTTACGAATTATTTTTTAAAACTGTTCCGTGACCCTCTCGTTCTTCACGTCGTACGCGAAGGACTTCTCTGCGACCAGGATGACGCTGCATAGAGTATCCTCGGGCAACGGACTGTTGATCTCGCACACGAGATGATGTTGGTGCGATCGTTGACCACCACCTGCTTTCTCTTCGTCGTGTTGATGACGGTCATGGGTCTGCGTGCTTTGAATTCGCTGGGCGTGTAGTACACGTCCACGCTTCCCTCGGTCACGCGCTTGTAAGCCGTGTAAGCTTCGTAAAGTTTGAGGTAATCGTCTTTGGTCATGTCGAGGTTGTAATTCTCGCGCGGGAGTAGTGTATTTGACTGTATAACCAGTGCGAGAAATGATGAGCCCCCCTCATGCAGATTTGCCTACACTTAAAACTTGCTCAACATGCCCATATGAGCTTTTTGCTCAAGTGTGGAACCCTGTCTAATCCAAGATTTTTGTAAAAATGCCCTCGGAAAGTTCCTGTGAAATGATGAGCCCCCTCAGATTGATTTGTCCACACTTACAAAAGGCACTTCTGTCAGATTGTTGTCCATAATCCTGTCAAAAATATGCCCCTCTTGATATTTTTTTGCCCACACCTAAAACTAAGCCAAAAATGCTCATAAGAGCCACACACACACCCACCCACACACACACACACACACACATATATTTTCTTCCGGTCCACTTCCGGTCCACTTCCGGTTCACTTCCGGTCCACTTCCGGTTTACTTCCGGTCCACTTCCGGTCCACTTCCGGTTTGCCTACTTCCGGCCCACTTGTGACCTACTTCTGATTTATTTCTATTGCATCATGTTTTGCAACAAATTATTAGACATGTGTTGTTTTCTGATTGGTTGCTTATGACATAATGTAATGATGTGTTATATTCTGATTGGCTTATTGTTTCAGATGTTTTCAATGCGGTCTGTGCTTAGGCTATATAAAGAGATTTTGCATTGCATATCAGCCAGTATTGTGAGAGTTGTTGAAGAGAAAGGGTGTGTTGTTGCAGTGCTGCTCATATTTTTTAAACAAAAAAATATTGCAGATTTGTATAAATTGAATTACAAATCTATTTGATTTAATATACAGAATTTTTATCAACCTGTCATAGGTTTATTAAGTATAAAGTTTTGATTTGGACCCCAAGAAATTTTATATAAATACCAAAGCCAAAAATATTAACACACATACACACATACACACACACACAAAATATACAAATCACACTGCTGAACCCAACTGATATTTTTTATTAAGCATAGAATTTTGATTTGGACCCCAGGAAATTGTATATAATAAACAACAACAAAAATGCCAAATCAAAAATATTGTAATCAATGCAAAAAGAATATAACCAGCCCCAATTGGGCCAGGCATCAAAGGAATTGTAATCCAGACAAATGCAGAACTCCCACAAAAATTTGCCCTAAATGCCATAGAAAATATAATCTGGAATATTTCACATATAAACATAAAGGTACTTGCTCTGCACAGTCATCAACATTGCCCCCCCAACCATCTACATCTGGTCTGAAAAGGAAGCATGAAACACCTGTTAATGCTTCACCGGCAAAGCAGCCACGCTATGAACCCATCCATAGCAGTTTTAAAGGCCAATTAAGGGATTACCGGTTTGTATCAAAGCAAAAATGTGGTATTAAGAATTTTTTAAACAGTGTAAATCCTGATGTGCAGGCAATTCTAAATACACAAAATGGCTCTTATAAGCTATCTCTCAAATTGTTTGCACAATATAAGAAGCCAAATGGCACAAAATTTACACAGCTCCACATAACAGAAACTGTACCGGTATATTCAAATGCAAATTCAGACAAAATAATAGGCAATTTGATAGATCAATTGAATATTAAACACTCTGAATTTGCTGCAAAAGAGTCTGGATGGAGCCTATGTGGCTCTCCACACAAGTTATATGTTAATATTTCTGAATTCAGCCCATTACAAGGTTCCACTTATGTGCCATTACCTGCCAATATCAAAAACAAAACAGCCGTGGTTAATATAAAAAATAATGACCAGAAATGCTTTTTGTGGTGTATTTTAGCTGCTTTGTATCCAGTTTCAAGGAATCCTGAGAGAATAACTTATTATAAACAACATGAAAATGATTTTGATGAGGCAATGGAGGGTTTAGAATATCCAATGTCTGTTCAGAATATTGATAAATTTGAAAAAAAAGGCCAGGAATATCAATGGCAAACAATTATCTATTAATGTATTTATTTGTTCCACTGGCCGTGGCAATTGCTTGATAGCACCTCTCAGAATCAGTACAATTGATGATGAATCTGCTGTTCCGATTGATTTGCTCTTAATTGAAGGGGATGGCACATATCATTACACTCTGATACATAATCTTGAAGCTTTAGTGAGAACACAACTAGACAAATCCAATACAATATTCAAGTTGTGCAGAAGATGCTTAACTGTATTTTATGGTCAAAAAATGGTAAAAGGGGTTCGTGAAGAGAGTGCAGAAATTGCAAAAAATAAGTTAATTGAGCATTTAAAATACTGTAAAAATCATAAACCTGTTCATATGGTGATGCCTAATCCAAGTGAAAATGCAAAATTCAAAAAGTTTGAAGCCTTGTTGGAACACCCAGCATATATTGTCTGTGATTTTGAATCAAATCTCAAACCTCTTGCATTCTGCAATCCAGATCCTGAAGAATCTTCAATTACACCATACCAGCTACATAAACCTTCCAGCTTTTGTTATGTGATTGTACAGGATGGTGTTGTTAGTAAAGAAAATTTATACATGGGAGCAGATGCCATCAAAATATTTGCACATAGAATAGAAAATGAGTGCCATGACATAGCATCTAATATTTTATTAAAATCAAAACCCATGTTGCCTTTAACAGAAAAACAGATTGAAGATTTCAACAATGCAGAAAAATGCCCGGTATGTGATTCTGAATTTTCAGATGCAAATATCAAGGTGAAACACCATTCTCATACAGATGGTAAATTCTTAATGGCCCTGTGTAATAGCTGCAATATTCAGATCCAGAGACCAAAATTTATCCCTATATTTTGCCATGGAGCATCCAATTATGATTTTCATCATCTGATCAGATACGAGGGGTTTGACAAGCAGAATTTAAATATTTTAGCTGAAAATGATGAGAAATATATTGCTATTAGCAAAATAATTAAAGTTAATGGTGTTCCTATTCACATAAGATTTCTTGATTCTTACAGAATTTTATCGGCTAGCCTGGCTACACTGGCCACTCAATTATCTGATGATCAATTCAAAATCACATGTGCTTTGTTTCCAAATCAGGACCTGAAATTAATTAGACGGAAGGGTGTATATCCATATGATTATGTTACAGATTTTTCTAAATTTTATGAGTGTTCTCTGCCACCAAAACAAGAGTTTAGCAGCAGAATCAGAGGATCTGGAATCACTGATGAAGATTATCACCATGCCCAATTGATGTGGAACAATTTAAAATGCAAGACATTTGGTGATTATCACATGGCATATTTAAAACTTGATGTGACCCTCTTAGCTGATATATTGCAGGCATTCAGAAAATCTTCCATGCAAAATTATAAGCTGGATCCAATATATTTTTACAGTGCCCCGGGCCTAGCATGGTCTGCAATGTTTTTAAACACTAAAATGCAATTGGATCTGATCCAAGATCAAGATATGTATCTGTTTATGGAGCAATGTATAAGAGGAGGCATGGTGCAATGTTCTCAGAGATATGCCAGAGCAAATAACAAATATATTCCTGATTATGATCCAGCATTGCCATCAAATTATATACTGTATGTAGATGCAAACAGCCTGTATGGTTATGCCATGATGGATAAACTGCCATATGCAGGGCTTGAGTGGGTTGAAAATTTCAATATTGAAGATCTTAAGGATTTTGATGACAGTAACTATGGCCTGTTCTTAGAGGTTGATCTGACAATTCCTGATGATTTACGCAACACATTTTCTGATCTGCCCCCAATACCCGAGGTTCAGTGCTCACCTGGCTCTAAACAGAAGAAATTGATGATGACACTGGAGCCGAAACAGGATTATGTCATATATTACAAAAACCTCCAGTTCCTGATGAAACATGGTGTTGAAGTGACCAAAGTTGGAAAAGTTTTGAGGTTCAGGCACTCAAGATGGTTGAAACCATATATTGATACAAATACAGAGCTTCGAACATCTGCAAAGAGCCAATTTGATAAGGCCTTGTTTAAATTGATGGTCAATTCTGTATATGGCAAAACTATTGAAAATGTCAGGAAACATACCGATGTTAAAATAATTACTGACCCCAGCCTGAGCAAAAAATTGGTTGCAAAGCCTAATTTCAATTATAGAAGAATTTATGATGAAAATATGGCTCTTTTCAACATGAAAAAAACAAAGATTAAGTTTGATAAACCTATTTATGTAGGGGCTGTGATATTGGAATTGGCCAAATTACACATGTTAAAATTGTATTATGATGTGTTGAAACCTTTTTATGGTGATTGTGTAAAATTGATGTACATGGATACAGATAGTTTTGTTCTTGATATTAAAACAGAAGATGTTTATAAAGATATGGCACAGCCTGCATTGCTTGAATATTTTGATACCAGTGAACATACAGATATTCAACACCACAACAAAAAGGTGCCTGGCAAGTTAAAAGATGAGACACTTGGTGATGTTATTGTGGCATTTGCTGGGTTAAGAGCCAAGATGTACAGTTTTGAAACATGTAGTGGTGCTGTTGCCAAAAAAGCCAAGGGCATTGGCAGAGTAACTGTTGAAAAAGAGCTCCAATTTGAAGATTATAAAAATTGTCTCAAATCATGTAGCACAATCAAAACATCAGAATCCAGAATTCAGAGTGTGGATCACTTATTGACTAGCAATATTGTAAGAAAAGTGGCTCTGGACCCACATGATGATAAGAGATGCATTTTATCATGTGGCATACATACTCTACCATGGGGGCATTGTGATTTGAAAAATGGAAATCAATGCCCAATTACAGAGCATGATTTGAAATAAAAAAACATGCCTATGAACTTATTTGGGTTCAAAAAACAGGCTATTATGGAGCTGCCAACACCACAACCCTCTTCTGATATGATATCTAAACTGAGTGGCTTGTTAATTATTCATCTGAACAGCATACTTACAGATGTTGATGATGAAACAGGCAAAATATTGTACATATGTAACAATAATTTAAATCATTACCAGTTACCTGTAGGTGGGCAATTGCAATTTATTACAACCCCTGAGGGTGATGTCAAGATTTCAGTAGGGAGAAATATTTATAGAATTAAGCACTCAAACATGATTTCTGGCACTGTATATACTGTTTCTGCTGGTGACTGCTTATATATCGAGGTCCCTGGATCATATGACAAGCTTATACCCTTTTTTATAGAATTAAGAATCAGATACTCTATAATAAATAACCACTAAAACAAAAAATAAAAATGCCTAATGATATATTTGGCCATACAGGGCATGAAGATCACAGTGATGAGATTCTGATGCTTGATGTCAGAGTCAAGAAATTAAGAAGTGATTTACAAGCTTTACAAACCACACTCAATGCCAGTCTTCAATTAGAAATTACAAATTTGCAATCACAATGCATGGACCCTCTTCTTAAAATTGATTCCGAACTCAAATTGTTGCTTCAAAAATATACTGATCTGGCAACATTAGATAATTTTCAAAGTTTAGAAGAAGCTGTAGCAGCTCTTCAAGCCAAATTTAAGACCCAGGTCACCAATTCTGAGCAATTGAAACAACAATTGGAAGAGCAAATAAATAATGTCCAGGCACAGCTCCAAACAATTGTCAAAAGCATAAAATCACAAGAAGATTTTGATCTAGTGATTTCCACTCTAAAAGAACAGATTCAATCACTCCAAATACCTAAACTGGACCCCTTGAACAATGCCATAGCCGAGGTTAAAGAAAAAATTGAGACACTTGAAATTTTTATGAACAATTTGCCATCTCCTGATGCTTTGAGTGCAATAACTCGGAGTGTAGCAAATATTAAGCTGCAACTTGAAACATATGAAGATTTTGGAAAAATTCAAAGTACCATAACCCATCTTGAAGGTACAATAGCAGCAGTGCAAAGTGATTTGGCAAATGTACAAGAAACTCTAGAATCTCGCCTGCCCGGTATTGTAGATACTCTTGTTAGTGTCCAGCACCAAATCACAAAGCTTGAAAACCTCAACACTGAATCTGAACTATCTCATTTTCATCATTTGATTGATGATATTCAAACAAAACTTGAAATTTTACAACAATCCACACCCACTCAGGCAGATATAGCCCTGCTCCAAAATGCTATGCAAAATGTGGCTGATGCTTCTGAATTAAACAATGTAAAATTGGCACTTGAATCTTTGCAAAATACAGTATCAAATCTTCCTACATCACAGGAACTTAAAAATATTAAGAGGGCAGTGAATAGGATATTGAAATCAGAAGATATCAAGAATATCCAAGCAGAGATCAAACAACTCACTCAGACAGTGGCCACTCTACCAACTAATCAACATATTAATGAACTGCATGCCCTGTTTGAGGATATCAGAAGACAGGTCCATGATCTTACTGCTCAAAATTCAAAATTGGCAGTTGTTGAAAATTTGCAACAAATTGTAGCTAATATCAAGCAACAGCTAGGAACCATGGAATCCAATCAAGCAAATGCTCTGTCTGTTTTTGCCACCCAGCTTCAAGAGATTGTGCAACAATACAAGAAACTTATTGTGGACATAAAAATCAAGCCAGGCCATGATGATGTTGTTAGGATCATCAATGAGCACCTTGAATCTGTAACAAGCAGATTGCTTACAGCAGAAAAGGAAATAACAGGCATAATCGAGAATCCAAAACATACAGTAATTCTTGAATTGAACAGCATCCCCAACAAAGAATATGATTCTCCATTTACACCAGGTGGCAAAATATATATGCTGTCCCCTGCACAATTTTATTATCAATTTTTTGTTGGGGGCACATTGAGACCAATCAAGATCAAATATTGGCTTCAACCACAGCCACACCACTACCCCACCTTATCAATAACAAATGCTGATAACAAAGTAAAAATCACCAGTGTAGAGTTAGAGGATTTTACAGATCCCAATACATTAGAAACAGCATATGTTGAAGATGATGGCTCTCTGGAATTTAAAATACAAATAGGAGACAAACTATATTTAGAAAATCCTGCAGTATCAGCTGCTGAACACCCCATAGTTGCAATATTCTTGTTTACATATTATGTCTAGAAAAATTATTGTTGATGAATTACACAGACAGGCCAGACATAATTTTAAGAGACTCCCAGTAGTCACAAGGGGCATAGATGATTTATGGCAGAGCGACTTGATTGAAATGGCAAGTGGACAGTTGAAAAACTTAGACAAAATCAACAAGGGCTACAAGTATCTACTCACTGTAATAGACACATTTTCAAAATTTGCCTGGGCTGTGCCACTCAAATCCAAAACTGGGAAATGTGTTACAGAAGCCATCAGGACAATCATCAATCAGAGTGGAAGATCACCGCGCTATTTGCAAACAGATAATGGCAAAGAATTTTATAATTCAGTGTTTCAACAATTTATTAAAAGCCAGGCAATACAACATTATTCGAGTTACAGTGATCTCAAAGCCTCAATTGTAGAGAGATTCAACAAAACCCTAAAAAATCTTATGTATAAACAATTTACCCTCCAAGGTAATTATAAATGGATTAATATTCTTCCAGAACTTCTACAAAAATATAACAACTCGGTCCATTCCACAATCAACATGAAACCCTCTGAAGTAACTTCATCTGATGAGCAAAAACTGATCAGGACTGTTTATTATCCTAGATACCAGCCAACAACAAGAAAGGCCAAATACAGGGTGGGTGATCAAGTAAGAATCAGCAAATATAAGCACTTATTCAAAAGAGGCTTTACAAGAAACTGGAGCACTGAATTATTTACAGTGGTTCAAGTTAAACCCGGGACCCTTAACACATATATAATAAAAGATCACCGAGGAGAAATTCTCAAAGGCAGGTTTTATGAACAAGAGCTCAGCAAAACTAAACAGCCTGACACATATCTCATAGAAAAATCATCCGCAGAAAAGGCAACAAGTTACTTGTCAAATGGCTAGGACTCCCAGAACACAGCTGGATCGATGCAAACAAAATAATAATATGAAGACCTGGGATGTTATAAAAAGGCTGCCAGAACCTGAACAACAGAATAAGAGAAATGGCAACTTGCTGCCTGATAATATTAGGTGTCTTATTGTTGGGCCATCTGCTTGTGGTAAAACTACACTAATGGTTGATAATTTTTTATTGGCACCCAACTGGTTAGACTGGAAAAACAGTCACTTGTATGTCTTTTCTAAGAGCTTGGAACAATTAAAATATCAGCAGCTGATGAAGCTATATGATGGATTGGATATTGCCACTTTTGAACCAGATGTTAAGCCACTCCATGAATGTCTCGATAATTCTGTTGTTGTGTTTGATGACATTATATTGGATAATCAAAACAAGGTTAGAAATTTCTTTACACAGGGCCGACACAAAAACATTGATGGCTTCTACCTGGCACAGACTTTTTCTAAAATACCGAAGCAGCTGATCCGAGACAACAGCAATTTTATATGTGTGTTTCATCAAGATCATACCAACCTCAAACACATACATGATGAATATGTAGGTGGGGACTTGAGCTACAATAATTTTTCCAAGTTTTGCAGTAGGTGCTGGAACCAGGACAGTTATGGGTTTGTCACAATTGATATGACAAGAAAACCCAATAGTGGCAAATACAGAAATAAAATCAACAATTTTCTAGACATTGAAACATATATAAATAACCATGAAAAGGCCAATCATTGATTATCTTAAATTAAGAGATTATCTTGTAAAAAGATTTAAGGGATGGAAATCACAGAACCAAGGAATTTATGAACAACACAAACAAACAGAACAGCCTATCATTGATGCTATTAGTGAATTAGGTAAAAATATCAAAACTGTTACAGAGCAAAATCAAAATTTGATCACAGAGCTTGTACCTGTAGCTGCAAGGAACATATTAGATTATCCAATCACCCCACTTTCCAGTATTCATACACCTAGTCCTATTGCTCCTAGAAGAATTGAAGCTACTCAGGATCCTATTGAATTGGGTCTTCTTGCTCAAAAATATTTAACCACACCTAAAGACAATAAAGATGAGGTGTTTGGCTTATATGCTGACACAGAGTCTGATGGTAGCATCATACATAGAATTGGCAATTTCAGAGTAACATTTATGGGAGATGATCTGATTGTTTATTCAGAATCTCGTCTCGGAGAAAAAGGTGCTTTTGTTAAGTACCCCGGAACACCTGGGTTGTGGGAACTGATGACTAGGAAAAGGCCTGGCAGCTATACAGATCAAGATTATGAATATTACAAAGAAATATTAATAAAATCAGATGCTCTATACCAGAACAATGATCCCACACAAAAAAGAGTCAAGTCTAGCAGTGGGGCAAAATACAATAATTTAATCAAGCCCATATGGTCACAAATTAAGACTGGCAGTGGAATCAAACAATACAACACCCTGCCTAAAGAATTTGTGTGGGTTGATGATGTCAGGAAACTTGTGGATAGGTTATTGGTGATAGCTGGGGAGGAAAGTGCTGGCAACAACAATTTTTACAATGAAAAGGTTGGAATTATGGACATGATAAGCACAAAATTGTCTAATTTTATAGTGAATGACACTAAGGGGATTGGATATCTTATAAAAATTATTAATACTCTACCACCTAAATTTTGGAATATTTCTGAGGGTCGGGGCCTGGTTAATGACATTATAAACAAGCTGCCATTTGAACTACATATTCCAGGTTATCAGTATTGTGGTCCAGGCACAAAATTGGATCATAGATTAAGCAGAGGGGATCCTGGTGTAAATCCCCTAGATGCTGCTTGTAGAGACCATGACATAGCATACAACACACATTCTGATCTTGACAAGAGACATGTTGCAGACAAGAAATTAGAAGAGGCTGCATTTGGTAGATTTGTAAGCAAAGATGCTTCTTTAAGTGAAAAAATAGCAGCATTGGGAACCACCATAGCTATGAGCACCAAACATAAACTGGGGTGGGGGTTGTAAATATGTATATAATAAACCTACAATGAAGGCCAAGGGTGTTATGTATCAAATACCTTATGCAGGTCTCAAATCTCTTGGGCCTATTGATAGCCTTTTGACCAAAAAGCAGCGCAAGAAAAAAAATTCTTGTATTGCAAAGGGACATGGTATGAAATTGTTGCTTAGTACCCCCCAATTAAAAAAATTACAGCAATCTAGAAAAAAATCACATGTGGGGGGATTCATATTTACCATCCCTGCCATCTTAGCTGCTCTCGGGGCTGTTGGGAGCTTGGCCGGGGGATCAGCTGCCATAGCAAAAACAGTAATAGATGCCAAGAAAAATAGGGCAGAATTAGATGAGCAGAGGCGCCATAACCTGGTCATGGAGAAAAAAGGCAAAGGTGTTAAGAGTGCCATGAATAAGTTTAAAAAAACAAGAGCCGCTTAGAAACCAAGATATTGAAGCTTTAATCAAGCCACTGGGCATCAAAAATTTTAGAGGTGTGTAAATGTCTGATTCTTTACCAGAACAACCACTCAACAAAGAGTGTGGCATTGTTAATTTGGATAAGTTCAAAAATCAGGGCACTCACTGGATCTGTTATCTTAAATATTTAAACAATAAGGCATTTGTGTTTGATTCATTTGGAGGTGTTCCACCTGAAAATTTAATAAAATATCTAAAATCAGCTAATCTTTATTACAATAATGCCCGTGTTCAAAATTTCAAAGATGTTAATTGTGGACATTTGTGTTTATCTGTTCTTAGATATATGTCTCAAATAAATAAACCATCAATTGAAAATTTTCAAAAAGCCCTGTTGTATCTGAAACATCATGGGGTATTCCATCTCACCAGCCAAAATTCAATATTGAAACTCAAATTGCATGATGATATAGTGTATCCCAAAACAATAGCTCTCAGAGCATTTTATGGCATGTACTTGATCCCTAATATTACACACCACAACAACAAAATTGCAGTAGGGGATCAAAAAATTGTCATCACTCCAGGGCAATATAATCTGTCCACTCTAAATGCTCAATTACCCAGAGGTGTAGTGTTAAGTCAAAATTCTGTCACTCACAGAGTAGAGATTGTATCTGCTACAGAAACAGTGGATCTGGGTACTATAGGAGAGCTGTTAGGCTTTGAGAACAACACGAAACTTGAACCGGCCATCAAACACACTGCTATGAATATACCTAAATTCTTAGCCATAGAGACTCTGAATATTCACTGTAATGTGGCTGAGGGTATGATCACCAAATCAAATAGCATAGGCACTCACAAACAAACTGTCATCATTGCAACATTTAAACCTAATTCTGAATTTATGGAGCCAATCATCTACACTCCATCCCCAACATTATATTTCCCTGTGTGTCATAACAGAATAGATAATATTGAATTGATGGTCACTAATGAAAAAGAAGAATTAGTTGATTTTGCTGGAGCCACAACAACTGCAATCATAGAGATTAATATTTAAATAAAAATACATACAAAAAAAATAATGGAAAATATTGAGAGTTATGAGCTACAATCATTCCCTCCAAACAGGAGGACATTTGCAAATTTAAATCAACCCAACACAGAGATTGAGGTTGATCTTGATGTAGGGGATGGCTTTATACACCCCCACAGAGCAGATCTATACATCAAATTTGATGTTGTAAAGCTCGATGGAACAGATTATCCGGCAAATTCAAATATAAGATTGGTGGACAATTTTGTGCCGCATCTGTTCTCTGAAATTGAGATCAGAAAGCATGGTGTTGTTATAAACAGAGTGGATTATCCCGGCATTACCTCCACAGCTTTGGCCACACTAAAATTATCCAAAACCGAGGCTTCTTACTACAAAATAGGTGGATTTGAGGCTGGTGATAAAATTATATCCAAGAGCCACACAGTGCTGTTCCCTATGCGCCTGTTGCCAGGATTCTTCTCAGATTACAAAGATATTATGTGGAAGGGTGGTTTAAGAATCACATTTAGAAGAGCTGCCAATGATAATAATGCTTTGATGAGGTACAGTACATTAAACTCTACAGGGGAAGCTTTGCCCAATACCCTACCTGATGAAGGCAAATGCATTATTCAGACTATGGAGCTAAGAATCCCAGTTGTTGAATATGAGGCCAGTTATGCTCTTAAATACAAAGCAGATATAATAAAAAATCCACAAGTACCTTTACAATTTTATACATATCAATGTGTACAGAAGCCCGCATCTGGTACTTATTATGAGTTTGATGCTACAAATTCATTCTCCAGTATACAATACGACATGCCGGATTTTGTGGTGGTATTGTTTCAGACTGGAAGACACAATAATCAGGAAAAAAATTCAAGTAAATTTGATAACTGCAACATCAAGAACATATATCTTAAAAATGGCAGAAATGAGGTATTTCCTAGAGAAAATTATAATTTAGACATTTCCAAGGATGATTTCCTTAAATTATATGAAGCATTTACAGCATACAAAAGGGTCACTACTGGCAATACTGACATGTATTACACACCAGATGAATTCAAAGCACAGAGACCCATGTTTGTAATCAATGCTTCAAAAAGGAAACAAGTTGTGGTGAATGACAGGACAAACATTAAAATTATCTGTGAATTCCATGAGGCATTACCTGATGACACCATATGTAGTGTTATTCTCATAGGGGAAAAATCATATGTTTATGATGTAAGAAATGAGAGAGTCACAGAACAATTCTAGAAGAATTACATTATCTTAATATTAGATAAACAAATTGAACCTGGTATCCAATTGAACTTAAACCGGAAGTAAATATGTGTGGGTGTGGGTGGGTGTGTGTGTATATGTGTGTGTGTGGCTCTTATGAGCATTTTTGGCTTAGTTTTAGGTGTGGGCAAAAAAATATCAAGAGGGGCATATTTTTGACAGGATTATGGACAACAATCTGACAGAAGTGCCTTTTGTAAGTGTGGACAAATCAATCTGAGGGGGCTCATCATTTCACAGGAACTTTCCGAGGGCATTTTTACAAAAATCTTGGATTAGACAGGGTTCCACACTTGAGCAAAAAGCTCATATGGGCATGTTGAGCAAGTTTTAAGTGTAGGCAAATCTGCATGAGGGGGGCTCATCATTTCTCGCACTGGTTATACAGTCAAATACACTACTCGCGGGAACACTACGTTCCTACCGTTCTTCAGATAAACGTTCTTGACCTTGCAGTCGTCGAACTTGCTGGAATCTTTTTCCTGATTGTTGTCCCTCCCGGTCTGAAAAAGTACAATGACGAAATCTGGCATGTCGAACTGTATGTTGTTGAACTGCGTCGTCACGTCGAATTCCATGTGACTTCCCGACGCCAACTTCTGCACGCACTGGTAACCGTGAAAGTGAATCGGCACCTGCGGACTTTTCAAGATCTCCGCTTTGTACTTGAGGGCGTAGTTCGTCTCGTATTCCACCACCGGCATTCTCAACTCCATGCTCCGGATGACGCACTTGGCTGCTTCGGGTAAAGTGTTGGCTATCGGCGTGATACCGTCCGGACCCAAAGTAGCGTATCGCATCAGTGCGTCGTTGTCGTTGGCCGCTCTTCGAAACGTGATCCTCAGTCCTCCCTTCCACATGATCTCCTTGTAGTCCGAGAAGAATCCCGGCAGCAGACGCATGGGAAATAGCACCGTCTGACTTCTCGTCGATATTTTGGTCCCGGCTTCGAACCCCCCGGCCTGATAGTATGCTGCGTCCGTTTTGGATAATTTCAACGTTCCCACTGCCGTCGACGTGATGCCTGGATAATCTATTCTGTCGATGACGGTACCGTGTTTCCTCACCTCCACCTGCGAGAACAGGTGAGGCACGAAGTTGTCCACGAGTATTAAATTTGCTGCTGCTGCGGGAAACGCGTCTCCGCTTTCTTTCTTCATTACGTCGAATTGAAGGTAGAGGTCCGCTCTGTGAGGATGAACGAACCCATCCCCTACGTCCACGTCGTATTCGATCTCCCTGTTCGCTTCGTTCAGATTGGCGAACGTGCGACGGTTGGGAGGAAAAGATTGCAATTCGTAACTTTCGATTTGCTCCATTTTCACTATGTATGGTTATTTATTATACGTTGATCTCCACGATGGCAGTGGTCGTTGCACCTGCGAAATCCACCACGTCTCCTTTCTCGTTCGTCACCACCAACTCTATGTCGTCTATGCGGTTGCGACATACTGGAAAATAGATCGGCGAAGAGGGTGTGTAGATGATCGGTTCCATGAACTCGGAACTTGGTTTGAAAGTGGCGATGATTCCCGTCTGCTTGTGACTTCCTAGTAATCCGTCCGAAGATTTCGTGATCATGCCTTCCGTCACGTTGCAGTGTACGTTCAGAGTCTCTATGGCCAAGAATTTAGGAATGTTGGTTGCTACGTGTTTGATGCCAGCTTCGAGTTTTGGGTGATCGTTCTCGAAACCTAAAAGTTCTCCCATGGTGCCAAGGTCCACGGTCTCCGTCGCCGACACGATTTCCACTCTGTGCGTGACCGAATTTTGAGAAAGGTACGTGCCTTTGGGTAACTGAGCTTGCAAAGTGGAAAGATTGTATTGACCTGGCGTGACGACGATATGTTCGCTTCCGACGCTAATTTTGTTGTTGTGCTGCGTGACGTTAGGTATGAGGTACATGCTGTAGAATGCACGCAGAGCTACGGATTTAGGATAGACGATGTCGTCATGCAGCGTGAGTTTCAAGATCGAAGATTCGCTCGTGAGATGGAACACGCCCATCGTGTTTAAGATTCCACAATGCTTTCTGGAAATCCTCGATCGTAGGCTTATTTATTTTAGAGAGAAACGCGAGCATGGAGAGGCAGAGATGACCGCAGTTCACGTCTCCGAAATTTTGAATTCGTTCGTCGTTGTAGTATATAGAGGTTTTGTTCGTTTTTAGATAATGGACTAAATTTGTAGGTGGAACGCCTCCGAAAGAATCGAAAACGAATGCTTTTTTATTGTCGTTTTTGTGGTAACATATCCAATGCGTGCCTGGATTTTCTTGACCGTCCAAGTTGACTACTCCACATTCTCTTCTTTTGACGGTTGAAGGTAACGAGTCGGACATGAAAACTCCTCTGAAGTGTTTGATTTGTAATGGTTGGATCAGAGATTCAATGTCTCGGTTGGTGAGTGCTGCTGTTTCTTTTTTTTAAACTTTTTCATCACGCCCTTCCCCCCTTTCTTCTCCATGGCCAGGTTGTGACGTTTCTGTTCTTCCAATTCCGCCTTGTTCTTCTTCGAGTCGATGACGGTTTTCGCGATGGCGGCGCTTCCGCCGGCCAAACTTCCAACGGCCCCCAATGCTGCCAGGATGGCCGGGATGCTGAATATGAAACCTCCGATCTTTTGCTGTTTCCGCGAACGCTGCAAGCGTCTCAATTGAGGTGTGCTGAGAAGTAATTTCATTCCGTGTCCTTTGGACAAGCAAGAACGTTTCTTCTCGCGTTGTTTCTTGGTGAGTAACCCATCGAGGGCACCTAGATTTTTTAGATTCGAATATGGTATCTGGTACACGACACCCTTGGGCTTCATGTTGATGCTCTATGTGTTATTTTCACGGTATGTTATTTATATAAATGTTCTGAGATTTTTTTTTTGTTTCGCGTAATTTTTTTTCAAGGTATGTTATTTATATATATATATATATATGTTTCGAGATTTTTTTTGTTTCGCGTAATTTTTTTTTCACGGTATGTTATTTATATATAAATGTTTTGAGATTTTTTTTGTTTCGTGTAATTTTTTTTTTCACGGTATGTTACTTATATATATAAATGTTCTGAGATTTTCTTTTTGTTTCGTGTAATTTTTTTTTTCACGGTATGTTATTTATATATAAATGATCTGACATTTTTTTTTGTTTCGTGTAATATTTTTTTCACGGTATGTTATTTTATATATAAATGTTCCGAGATTTTTTTTTGTTTCGTGTAATTTTTTTTTCAAGGCCTCACAGCCGTTACACAAATTCTATTACGTGCTTCTTTTTCTTACCAAGAAGTTCTTTTGTTCCCTTGTACACGATTCGAGTTTTGTTCTCGATTAAAATAGCTAGCTTCTCGTCGGATAACATGTTAGCGTATCGATCTGGTAAAAATAGACTGTATTGTCCGTCGAGCAACAGACGCACCTTGGGACCGTACTGGGTAGAAACGATTGAACCGAAAGTTATCGTGTAGGGTTTGTCGACTTCCAATTCCTGAATTTTTACATACTCGACTGACAAATTTAGCATTTGTTTTAATGCTTGGAGATCAGTCATTTTTTTTTCAGTCGTCATATCGAAGGAGAAAAATTTTCAGAGTGTTAGAGAGAAATTTAATTGTTTTTCACGATGTGTGTTATTTATATATACCGAAGATTATTTTTTCACGATGTGTGTTATTTATATATCAAGTTTTTTTTGACACGTATATATATATATTTTTTTTTAACACAGGAAGAAAGTCCGTGCTTCGGAAAACGCGATGATGTTGGTGATGATTTCTTCGGTCTCCTGCTTAGACTTGCGCCAATCATCCGTGTATCGTCTTCTTCCCTGCCTCGCCTCGTGCAGTTCGTCCATTCTCTTGTTTAATTTTTCCCCTGCGGCCGAAAGAAGTGTGTCGAGATCACCGCACCTCATGCCACTGATCTCCCGAAGACGGTCCTTCACAGCCATTTCACATGGAATTCGAAATGCTGGCGTCGTTCTTGCTATTATCAAACGTTTTCCTATATCTCCGTTTACTACTTTCTTGAATATTTTAGATAGTAGCTCGGGTGGCAAATTGGTTATATGACCCATGTTGTTTTTTTTACTGTATGTTATTTATACACCCCACCCAAATTTTTGTTTCGTGTTCATGGCGATGGTGGTGCCCAATGCTGCAACTCTTTCACCCAACGAAGCGTCTCTGCTGACGAATCTTTCGAAAGCTGCGTGCTCTAATTTCTTGTCTGCTTCGTGACGTGCGTCCAGATCCGTCTGCGTATTGTTGTAAGCGATGTCGTGATCTTTGCATGCGGCGTCCAACGGATTCACACCCTTGTCTCCTCTCTCCAATCTTTTCTCGAGTTTGGTACCCGGTCCGCAGTACTGGTAGCCAGGTAAATGCATCTCGAAAGGTAACTTGTTGATGATGTCGTTTACGAGTCCCTTTCCTTCGGCCACGTTCCAGAATCTCGGAGGCAGCGTGTTGATGATTTTAATGAGGTAACCTATGCCCTTGTCGTCGTTCACGATGAAGTTGGAAAGTTTCGTGCTGATCATGTCCACGATGCCAACCTTCTCGTTGTAAAAATTACGATTGCCTGCATTCTCTTCGCCGGCTATCACCAACAATCGGTCCACGAGTTTCCTAACGTCGTCCACCCAAACGAATTCTTTGGGTAACGTGTTGTAGCGTTTGACGCCGCTGCCTGTTTTGACCTGGTTCCAAATCGGTTTGATGAGATTCCTGTACTTCTCGCCGCTGCTCGATTTCACCCTTTTCTGCGAGGCGTCGTTGTTCTGGTACAAGGCATCCGTCATGATCAAAATTTCCTTGTAACTCTGGTAATCTTCGTCGGTGTAATCTTTCGGCTGCTTTTTGGCAACGAGTTCCCACAGTCCCACCGTACCCGGATACCTGGTCCAACTATCCTTCTCGCCTAAATTAACTTTAATGTCGTTGCCTTCGAAGGTCACCTTCGATTTCCCAATCTTCCACACGACACCCTCGTTGGTTTCCATACTCGGATACAATCCGAACACTTCATCCTTGTCGAATTTCCCCGTGCTCAGGTAGTCTCGTGCCAAAGGTCCCAACTCGATTTTATCCGAAGACGTGCTGCTTATGGCTCGACGTCGTGGTACATCCTTCAGTTCGAACGGCGTCGAAGGAATGCTCGAAATAAGCGTGGGTACGGCGTAACTTTTAGCTGCGAGCGGCACGAGTTCGTTGATCAAATTTTTATTTTGTTCCGTGACACTTTTAATTTCTTTACCTAGACCGCTGATGGCATCGATCACAGGTTGATCCTGACGTTTCTTCTCTTCGTAGGATCCGCGATTCTCGGATTTCCAACCTTTGAATCGCTTCACGAGGTATTTTCGCAAGTTGAGATTTTCGTCTTCTTGAAATTGACGTTTTGACATTTTGCTATATACGTTGAAACGTTTTTGAAACGTCGAATTCTCAGCCTATACGTTCGGTTCTCGTAGTTTTCTGCTGTCACCCTCTTGAGACTATCCACTTTTTCTAACACTCACTTTTTGTTGTAATGGTTATTTTATATATGCTTGTCAGACGTTTGAAAAAAAAAGGAACGTTTTTTCAAATTTTATTTTTTAGATTCTCGATTTTTGATTTTTTTTGGATTTTTTTCTTCTTGTTGCAAATCTGAAATTGTCCTCTTGTTAGCCTTTGAGACGTCTAGATAAACGTTTATTTTATTTCTATATTTTCCATGGTTTGCTTTTCGAGTCATGTCGATGGTCATGAATCCGAAATCACCTTGGTTCCAACAGTAGGAGCAGAATTGAGAAAATAGATCGTAATTTATGTCAGCCCCTACGTAATCATCGTGTGCGTGTTTTAAATTGGTGTGGTCTTGTCGAAACAAACATATGAAATTAGCGTTGTCGCGTAGCAGTTGTTTCGGAACCTTGGAAAAAGTTTGTTCCAGGTAGAAACAATCCAATCCTTTGTGACGACCTCGAGTGAAAAAATTACGAATCTCGTTTTGATTTTCCAAGATCATGTCGTCGAACACCACAACGGAATTCTCGAGACAATCGTCCAGTGGAATGATTTCAGTTGTGAAAGTTGCAATGCCCAGTCCCTCGTACAGTTTCATAAGTTGCTGGTATTTCGCTTGTTCGAGACTTTTCGAAAATACGTAGAGGTGTCTGTTTTCCCAGTCTAACCAATTGGGTGCGAGGATAAAATTATCAATGAGCAGTGTCGTCTTTCCGCACCCCGAAGGTCCTACGATCAGACACCGTATGCTGTCGGGGAGCAATTCGCCGTTTCTTTTCTTCGTTCGATTTTCAGAATCAGGTAGACGTTTCACGACATTCCACGCACTCATAGAATCACTTCGTTCGAATCGATCCAACTCGTTTCCGGAAGTCCCAGCCATTTCACCAAAAGTTTGTCACCTCTCTTGCGCAAAACTTTTTCGATGAGGTATGTGTCGGGGTATTTAGTTTTCGAGAGTTCCTCCTCGTAGAAGCACCCCAATAAAATTTCACCGCCACTGTCCTTTATTATATACGTGTGACGGTTCCCGGTTAGAACTCGAACCACGGTAAAAAGTTCCGTGCTCCAATTTTTTGTGAATCCCTTCTCGAAGGTGCGATTGAATTTGCTGATCCTCACCTGGTCTCCAATTTTGTATTTAGGTTTTTTTGTCGTGGGTGTGTACTTTGGACAGTAAACGCTAGAAATTAAACGTTGCTCGTCGGACTTGGTAACGTCAGCTGGCTTCATGCCTATCGTTCTGTGTACCGTATCATTATAGGTGTCGACGAGTTCCGGCAGGATGTCGATCCATTTGTAATTTCCCCGAAGCGTGAATCGTTTCCACATGTGTGTTTTCAAGGTTCGATTAAATCTTTCCACGATGCTGGCTTTGATGTGACTGAAGGTCGAATAATGTCGAATGTCATGTTTTTGAATAAACTTTTGGAATACGGCGTTGTAAAATTCTTTACCGTTGTCCGTGTGCAGAAACCGTGGTCGTCTGCCGCCGCTTTCGCGTAAAATTAATTTGAATGCTTCCGTGACGCACCTTCCCGTTTTCGCCTTCAAAGGTAGAGCCCACGCGAATTTCGAAAACGTGTCTATGACGGTGAGGAGGTACTTGTTGCCCTTGTTCCATTTATGTACGTTTTTTAACTTGCCGCTACTCATCTCCACGAGGTCGCTTTCCCAGAGGTCGTCGATGCCCTTGGTTACCACAGCCAAACGTTCGTAGTTGCGGCGTGCAGGTTTATGCAATTCTTCGACGATGGCTTGCCTAGACATTTTTTTTTTAGAGATTACGTTTGAAGAGAAGCACCAGCGTGATGGGATTCAAAGAGGGTGGCACTTCGCTCGTGTTTTGAACGATCAGCTTATCGCCGGCACTCACGTCGAAAACGTTAAGATCTTCGTCTTCGTGTATTTCATATATGTTGCGCGTTTCGTTCCAACGTGCCAGAGGAATGTTTCCTGCTTTCTGGACACCTCGATTCGATATCAAAGTCATGGTGGGAACGCTAGCTTTTCTGCCGTGAGACCAGTACGAAAATTCGTTTATCTGAATCGTGCCATCGAGGAGAAACTTGTAGTACGGATGATAAGGATGCAACATGTACAGTTTGTTACCTTCGACGAACGTGGAGATTCTCTGTTGATTGGGTACGCTGTTGATTTCGATGGCTTGCAAGGTGAACAATTTGGCAAATTTAGTGTCGACGCCGAGCAGATTACTGTGAACGTGTCCGAGTTTATTTTCGATGGGCAGCAAATGCTCGACTATGGTATCCGTTACGGTAGAAAACGACGGTTTGATTTTCACTTCCACGTTCAACTGTTTGTAGTTTTCGTTGAGTTCTTGCAACTTGGCACCGAAAGAGGCCAGCGTCGATTCCTGCGTGGATTCCAGCACTCCAAATTGATCTCTGATGTTGACGACAATGTTCTGAAGGTTCTCGACTTGAGTCAATTTCGAACTTTTCTCGGTAAGATCGTTCACGATGCTTCGCATCTCTGTAAACTGCGTGTGAAGATCCGCGACGCTCTGCGAAGTGGGCAGCGTCGACACCAGCGAACTAATTTCATCTCGAATCTGTTCCACGTTCGCCGTTTCCGTTTCCAGTCGTTTCAGCATTCGAGATATGTTCCTTTTCAAAGCGTGTAATTCTTTGGAGGTGGGGAGATTGGCCACCCTACTCTCGAGATCGCTCAACGAACTTTTGACGTCGCTCGAATCGGATAGTGCCGTCACTGCCGTTTTCAATTTTTCCAAATCTTCACTTGAAGGCACGCTCGTCCGTAACGATTCCAAGTCACCCTGTATGTTGTCCAGCACGTGATGAAAATGAGCGAGGTTCGTTTCGACGTTCAAATTTTCTAAATATTCTATCTTCTGCTGAACCGTGCTCAACGTGTCTTGTATGCTCGTCAACGCTCTTGCTTCAGCGTAAATATTTTTAATTTCTTCGTTGATCAACTCCAGAGACGCCTGAAGCGTAGCGATGGTGGTGTGAATGTGTTCGAAATCTTGATAAGCCTCCAATTGAATTTTTATGTTCGCGACGCTTTTACCGATGACCTGCAGTTCGTCCGACGATGGTAGGTTCGTCATTGTATCTTCCAAAGTCTGCAACTTGGATTTAATTTCTTCCAACGTGCCGGTGAAATCTTCTTGTAATTTGGAAACGACGACATGCAAGCGTTCTACATCTATATCGTTCACGACGGTTTGAAGTTCAGAGAAATTCTTTTCGATTGCAGAAGTTCGTTCTTCGATTTCGAGTTTCAATTATTCCAAATCTTCATTTTTCGATTGAAATTGCTGTAATTTGGCCAAATCATTTTGAAGCGAATCCACGCTCAACTGTATATTTTGAACGTTGTCGTAAGAAGGTACGTCAACATAATTTTTTATGAGTGTTTTCAGTTCGGAATCGATTTTCAGAATGGGATCGAGACATTGCGTTTGGAGCGTAGCGATCTCAGACTCTAAACTTTTGTTTAAGGTCTCCTGCAAAGCAATCAAATCGCTCCTCAACTTTTTGACTCGAACGTCCAGCATGAGAATCTCTTCTGCGTGGTCTACACGCTTGGTGTGGCCGAAAATGTCGTTAGGCATTTTTGGTTAACGGTTATTTATAATAGGATAGACGATTCGTAATTCTACGAAGAGAGGAACGAGTTTGTCGTAATCTCCGAGGAGTTCCACGTAAAGACAATTTCCTGCAGAAACGTCGTACGCCATGTTAGAAACCACCTTGTCGTGCTTGATTCGAAAAATGTTCTTGCCGCTAGAAATTTTGATTTCGCCTGCGTTCTCCGGATTCACGGTGATTTGAAGTTTCCCGTCGATCGGAATTTCGTAAAAATGTAAATTGTTATTGAAGACGTAGAACATCTTGCCCACGTCCTCATCCAATTTCGTCCAAATGCTGTTGAGGTGAATGATCAACAGACCGTTGAGTTTAGTTAACGCGGAAGGTAAGACTTCATGATCTATCGTCGTGCGGTGTACAGTCTCCATTGTTTGCTTTCGGAAACCAAAGAGATTCATTGTCCTTGCTATTTACTTTATTGTGTATGTGAGATAGTTAAAGTTTTTTTTTTTCATTTGCATTGCCTACAATTTTTACTAATTTCTAAACGATAGTGTCCCCAAGGCAACGTGTGGATTCCACAAGACAAAATACATCTTTTATCGTCATGCGGATCTAATGCTACTTTCCTAACTCTGTTTGTTGTAATCACGTGGTCTACACTTTGGATTCTTTGTTCTATACTTAGTATCGTCGATTGTGAGTAAAGGCAATCGATGTAATCGTGGAAGGTGAGTTTGTTCTCCACCGTATTCTTGCCCACACCTTTTGCTTTCTTCGTGACGCTACTCTCTGTTCTCATGGCATACATCTTCGAACGCAAACCCGCGAACTCGACAATAATATCACCGTTACATTCATCTTTTAGTTTACCTAGGACTTTTTTGTTGAGAGAAGGAATCCCAAATCTGTTGGGTTGAGGATACGCAGAAGTATCGAAATACTCGAGCATGGAAGGATTTTTTATGTCTTCGTAGAGGTTAGGTGTTTGTATGCTGTAAATGAAGCTGTCGGTGTCCGTGTACAAAAGTGATATCTTATCATTGAAGAAGGGTTTCATCACGTCATAATGAAATTCGAACATGTAAAGTTTCGACAAGTCGAGAACCGTTGCGCCAACGTAAATTGGTTTTCTGAATTTCATCAATTTTATATCTAGATTGAAAAGTGCCAAATTCTCGTTGTAAATTTTTCTCGACTTGAATCTAGGATCGGCCACCCACTTCCGACATTTATTTTTATCCGAAACAAATTTCACGTCTACGTGATTCCGCACGTTTTCCATCGTCTTGCGTTATTCATCAATTTAAAAAAATCTTTGTCTAAATCGGAAGTGGCAACCGTCCTATGTTGCGTGTTTGTTTCAATGTACGGTTTGAGCCACTCGGAATGTTTAAACCTGAGGACTCTTCTAATATTCGCTACCTTAGCACCCTTCCCGATCAAGAATCGGAGATTCGAGTAATGAACAACGTATCTCTTCTTGCCCTCTAGAGTCAACAAAAGCTTGCATTGATTAGAATGAGGCGAAGATTTGAACTCGGATGCCGGTGGTAAATCGCTGAACAGATCGTGTAAATGCTCGGGGAATTCGATATCCACCTCTCCGAAGAAGCCATACTCACTATCGTCGAAATTTTCTATATCTATTGATGCCCATTCGAATCCCCCGTAAGGAAGTTTCTGTACCATGGCATGTCCGTAGAGATTATTAACGTCGGCGTAGAAGATGTAATTCGATGCTCGATTTGAATCATAATCTTCTTTCATGTGCACGTTGTTGGCTTTTGCATATCTCTGCACACATTGTACCATCCCGCCCCGAATCCCCCTCTCGATGAAAAGTAACATGTCCACGTCCGATATCGGTTACAGCTTGACCTTTGTCTGGAATAACATTGCCGACCACGCTAATCCCGGTAGGCTGTAGAAATACGCTGGATCTAATTTATAAATATTCGTTGCCGTTTTCCTGAACGCTTGAAAAACATCCGCGAGTATCGTTACGTCTAATTTTAAGTAGGCATCGTGGTAGTCTCCGAGTGTCCTACATTCTAATTTCTCCCACATGAGTTGCGCGTGTTGGTATTCTTCGTCCGTGATTCCTTTCTCTCTGAGTCTGCTGTAAAATTCTCTTGGAGGTGGGAGAGCGTCGTCGTTAAATTTAGAACCATCACTAACGTATTCGTAAGGATAAATCCCTTTACGTCTAACGAATTCTATGTCTACGTTGGGAAAACTAGCTTTTGTAATTTTGAATTGTTCGTCTAGAAGTTTGCTGGCAAGAGCGTCCAGGCTGGCAGAGAGAAATCTGTACGAATCCAGAAACCTCATCTCGATGGTATTTTTAGTCTCGGGAATCATAACTTTCTTACTTATGGAGATGTATCGTTCTTCGTTTTGAGCAAGAATATCTATTTTCTGAGCGTCGTATCCGAGTTTCCTGATTAAGGGATGAAAATCGTAATTAGAGCCATTGTGAAAGAATATGGGGACGAATTTTGGTTTTTGGATTTTGAGGTTGCATGCATTGCAGATTCCACTTATGAAGCGAACGTCCGCATGCGAATGGTGAAACACTTTACGATTGTCGTCCGTGAAGTGGTTATCGCACACGGGACACTTGACGGTGTCATAGTAATTTTGAAGTTCGATAGCAGATAACGGAAGCATCGGTTTCGATGTTTGCAGCATGCATCCAATTTTCCCAACCTCCTCGAACATCTTTTCGAAGAAGCGTTCGATTGCATCGGGTCCTCGGTATACGTACGGTTCATCTATTTTATCCTGTCGCACGACAACGTAACCGAAACTGTTTGGTTCGTGAAGCTGGTAAGGTGTGGTGGAAGAAACTTCGGGATCCGGATCGCAGTATGAGAGTGGTTTGAGGAACGCCTCGAAATCAGCAACGATGATGGCCGGATGTTCCAACAATGCCTTGTGCATTTTGAATTCTTCCACTTCGTTCTTTTCGGGCATCAACATTCGAACCGGTCTGTTGTTGCCACAATATATTTTATGTTCGACAAGTTTATCGATAGCAATCTGACGTCCGGTGTATTTTCGATAATCGACTTGTTTTATATCGTTGAACATGGTCAAACATCTCGGGCAAACTTCGATGCAATGTTCATACTTGGTAGTTTGACTTCTGACCAAACGTGATAGAGAACGAATTAGACAGTAATGGTGAACACTGTCGTTTGAAATTAGAAGAAGATTAATCACACGAGCATCATCGTCATCGTCGACATCGCTTATCCTGACGGGATGCACGACATGTTTATCCAACGTATAGGAATACACGTTGATGATTAAGCGTTTTCCTTCTGCATCTCGTGCTCGTGTTTCGAATTTTGATATATCAGAAATGGTCACCGGGTATTCGATGCCAGCCATTGCATTTTCCAGTTCAGGTTCATGCTGCTTGTAATGATAAACCTGTTCTGGATGATTTGACCAATGAATCGGGTGAAGTTCCGCCAACACACACCAAAGGAAACATTTGTTATCGCTGTTCTGTATATTTAACACGGCCCTCTTGTGTTGAATGTTCGGTGGAAGAGGAACGTAGCTGGAAGCGCGAAGAGGCGAGAATCGGTTCACGTAAACGGTTAACGTGTGAGGACTTCCACACAGAGACCATCCCGACCCTTTAGCCTCGAAATCGTCATGTTTCTTAACCAGCTCATTTGAAAGATCGGAATAAAATTCGTCCAAATTATCGACGTCCGCCAAATGAAGAGGCTGTTTTTTTTTGTTCGATGATAAAAAATACTTGTTGTACCATCGACTTTTTCGTATTCGGAAAATAGATCAACGTATACTTTTACGGAATTATTTTCCAATTTATTTTTTAGAATATTTATCACGGATGTTTTCGTTTCACGCAAGAAACTAAGAATGTCCCGGCCTGGTTCCGAAGTAAAAGAGAAATCCTGAATATGACGGTTGAATGCAGATCTAATTGGTTTGCGTTCATCAGATAATTTAACTTGTTTGGAAGTGGAAGCTTCCGTTTCTGGATTATCGATTTTTCTTTTCAATGTTCCTCGTTCGATCGATGGTTTGCAAATTTTAAGGTGTTTACTTAAATGTGCAATGCTGATCATCTTTCCGCATCGAGCACAAGACTTAGAAGGTAACGAACGATTAATTCTCGAACCTGTTTCGCTACATCTTGCCCTGTGCTTGCTAATATTAGTTTTAGATATTAATTTTTTGCAAGTAACACATTCGATCAAACTGGTGGATTCCATTATGCTTTCTCAGATCACACAAACCAAGAAAAATAATTTCCAGGTATGTTATTTTATATGGAATTTCTCGGGGTGATTACAAAACTAAAAAAAAATCAATCTATACTGTGAATACAATTTTCAAGTATGTTATTTTATATAGAATTTCTTGGGGTGATTACAAAACTCAAAAAAAAAAAAAAAATTCAATCTATACTGTGAATAGAATTTCAGGCATGTTATTTTATATAGAATTTCTCGGGGGATCAGATCGTCACAAGCATCGTGTGGCCCACGGCGAAGGCTTACTTGGAGTTCGTGGAAAGGTACGCAACGCAATTCGATCTGGGGAGGAAGCTCGATCTGTCAGCCTCCACAGCTGGCTAGTTTCAAGAGCGATTGCATCAACGCTCTAGCTTGGCGTCACGTTTTTTCGAGAAGGTTTTCGGAAAGGATCCGGCCAGGTACCTGCGAACGATTTTTCCGAATACCGTCTGCGACAGCCACGTTCTGAACGAATTCACGTGGACGACCCAGCATCGTTTCCACACGCATTACTTTCTCGGCTGGGGTCTGATCTATCGATTCTGCTGCATCATCCCGACGTTCTTCATCATACACTGCAACATCAATTACCTGGTGTTGCATTATACGGTTTTGGAAAACAAGTTGAACGTCCTGAAAGATTTGTACCAGGACGTGACCGAAACTGACGCATTCAAAACTCAATTTCTGCGCCTACTGAGGACGGAAAAAAGAATATCGAATCAGTACAAAACCTTCGAACTGACGATCCTGCCCGATAATTTTCGTTTCCACCAGATAGTGGAGGGTTGTGGTAGCAGCAGCAGCGATCAACAGCACCACAACGTGTGGTCTTGGGCCACGTACATCGATTCTCTCAACTTGGACGCAAGCAAAGAACGCTACTTCCCCAAAAAGGATTCCGCATTCGTTCGGGAGCGTATCGAGCGCGTGAACTGGGTAAAGATCCCCTCGCCGTGGGTCGACGTCGTGCGAACGCTCTTTTCTTATTTTCATATGAAAGAAGATGATCGCAATTTCGGGGCCAGGCGATTATTTGGAATCGAGGCAAACAGCAGCAACAATACCGTTAAAGCGGTCGTTTCCCCGAAGTTAGGATTCAACTTGATCCTCGACCAGATAGACCAGCAGGAGAACGAAGCGTGCTGCTTGCTCCATTTCATCCCAGGCAACAACATTCGCATAGAATTCTCCTGCTGCGACGTACCTGACTCGTGCTGCGAATTTTGCCATACGATGTGTTTCTTGCAGACGCTGAGCAACACAACCCCGACACTCATTTCTTCGGATTTGAAAGTTATACTCGTAGGCACAGAATCTCCTCGCTGCAACCCACCACGAACAATTACAGAGTATGCCAAAAATGCCGCGCCTGGTTTAGATCGTCATCCGGTGTTGGGCACCACGCGCACACCCCCCAACTCTCTCTATGGCTGGGGATATTAATTTTTTATTCTTTTTTTTTGAGGGTCTTAACAAAAATAATAATTTTGATTATCGCACACACACACACACACACACACACACCGCAGAAGATCACACACATGAGTTTTAAAAAAACAAAAAAAACAAACATCGTAGCAGATTACGCTGAGAGCACACAAGGTCGTAGTAGATTACACTGAGGGACCTTTTACAGTAAGAGGAGACAGCAGACTCTTATAGGAAAATGTCGTAAGTCATTTCAAAAGTGTAAGTCAAAGGAGCATAAGAGCAGGAGCTTAAAAAAAAAGTGATGCCAGAGGTTTTTTTTTTCTGTC
This sequence comes from Lepisma saccharinum, assembly GCF_977018435.1. Classification (NCBI taxonomy): domain Eukaryota; kingdom Metazoa; phylum Arthropoda; class Insecta; order Zygentoma; family Lepismatidae; genus Lepisma; species Lepisma saccharinum. Next base: position 40,659 of record NW_028143526.1, read on the forward strand.
CACTTTTTTCTCTCATTGTAGGTTAGATTAACCCGTAAAACATCGTAAAATAATAAAAAAATAGATCAAAAGGATGGTTCCAGAACGTACCATACCAACCTTCGTCAGGCATGGAACGTGGAGAGAAAGTGAGGTTTTGAGGTTTTGGTGAACCTCAATTAATAAAAATGAGTTTTTGAGATTTTGGTAATCCTCAAATGAGTAAAGTGAGTTTTTGATCTTTTGGTGCTGTTTTCTTCGCTGCGAAACATCGTCAGCGCAATAAACGAGGCGCGGAACGTGGAGAGAAAGTGAGTTTTTGAGGTTTTTTTGATCCTCACTTGATGACGTTCAAACGGGCTTATTACACTACTAGCACGTAGAGGCTCTCGTGTAGTTTAGCACAAAGAAAGGATAGGTTAAGTTATATCACGTAAGATCGTGGCATTTGTACCAAGTGTGAGCGGGAAAAAAAGGGAAAAAATGGGAAATTTTGCTAAAACATCGCTAAGCGCTAAAACATCGACAAAAATTGTCAAAATATGTCAAAAAGTGATGTTTAATTGATAAAAAAAGAGGCTAAAAAAGCACTCGTACCAAGTGTGAGTGGGAAAAAACGGGAAAAAATGGGAAATTTTGCTAAAACATCGCTAAGCGCTAAAACATCGACAAAAAATTGTCAATATATGTCAAAAAGTGATATTCAATTGATAAAAAAGAGGCTAAAAAAGCACTCGTACCAAGTGTTGCGTTGAAACGCTTAACTTACACTAGTTTAGCACAAAGAAAGGATAGGTTAAGTTATATCACGTAAGATCGTGGCATTCGTACCAAGTGTGAGTGGGGAAAAAATTAGATGCGGTGAAAATTGCACTGAAAAGTCGTCAAACGCTATAAAATCAACAAAAAAATCGTCAAAATATGCTACCACTGAGGTTAAATCCATAAAAAAAAAAGCACTCGTACCAAGTGTTGCGTTGAAACGCTAAGTATACACTACTTACGGTTGTGCTTGGATCCACAAGAACTGAATAAAGCTATTAAAAGAGAACACTATGCAATTCCATTTACAGAAGATTGAAGGATGGATTTTGGCAGGTCACATTAGATGATGAAAGTTTAAAATTGTGTACGTCGAACACACCATTTGGTCGATATTGCTTTAATAGATTGCCACTTGGAATTTTGTCTGCTCCGGAAGTGTTTCAATGAAAGAACTTTGAAATCTTTGGACATCTACCAGGTGTAGAGGTCTACTTCGATGATTTAATTACAACAGGCAGAGATGAAAAAAAGCATGATGATAACTTAAAAACTAGTATTAGAATGTGCCAGAAAATGTAACGTGAAGTTTAATGAAAGTAAGATACAGTATAGAGTGAATGAAGTACGGTATCTTGGCAGAATAATATAAAAAACAGGTATAAAACCAGATCCAAGTCATGTAAAGGCAATTGTTGAAATGGAACCACCAAAGGATAAACAAGCACTAAAAAGATTGTTGGGAATTGTTAATTTCCTATCCTAATTTATACCAAATGTGTCAGATGTGACTGCTCCTTTACGGAATTTACTTAAGCAAAATGTGAACTTTGATTGGTATCCAGAGCATGCAAAAGCGTTAGCAGAACTGAAGATTTTATTATGTAATCATTCAGTACTAGGAAGAATATTACAATCCAGTGTGACAGTAGCAAAGATGGACTAGGTGCTTGTTTAATACAAGAAGGACATCCAATGTCATTTGTGTTTAGATCATTAACTGACTGTGAGAAATCATATGCACAATCCGATGGATGAAAGATATTAGTAAAAAGTGAACATAAACCATTCGAAGCAATAGTATGCAAACCAATAAATAGAGTGTCAGCTAGATTGCAACGAATGCTTCTTAAGTTGCTTAAGTATGACGTGAAACTTAAATACTTACCGCGAAGTCAGATAATCCTGGTAGACACATTATCAAGAGCATTCATAAAAACAAATCCAAAGGAATTGGATGAAGATATGCTAAATATAGTACATTCAGTTATCACGTCATTGCCTATGAGTGAAAGAAGAATTATACAATTTCAAAAGGAAACTGAATATGATGTAATCCTGAAGAAAATATGCAATTTTGTGACATGTGAAGAAAATTGTCCTAATGTAAAAAACCTTAGTGACCCTGAAATTAAACAATACTACAAATTAAGGCATGAATTACATGTAGAAGAGGGACTACATTTTCCTCAACAACAAAAGTATTGTTCCGAACACATTGAGAAAGGATATGCTAATGTTAATCCATGAAGCTCACTTCGGAATCGAAAAGTGCATGGCAAGAGAAAGAGAAGTAATGTACTGGCTAGGAATGTGCAAGGACATTGAAGAAGTCGTAGTAGAATGTGAAGTCTGTAAAAAGTTTCAACGGGCTAACACAAAAGAGCCTCTACAGCCACATACAATACCTAATAGACCTTTTGAAAGAAGGGTGTGATATTTTTTTTATTTTGAAAAGAAATCATATATTGTTGTTACACACTATTATTCTAAATGGATAGAAGTATTACCTATACAAAGTAAATCAGTACAAGAAGTGATAGCAAAATTAAAATTTGTGTTTGCCATGTTTGGTGTGACTGAATTAGTAATATCTGACGACAATCCTTTCAATAGTGCAGAATACAAACAATTTGCAGCAGAATGGGAATTTCAGTGTGTATTCTCAAGTTCTCATCACCACAGAAGTAACAGTATGGCAAAAAGAACCGTTGGTATTGCAAAACAAATAATAAGGAAAGCAAAACATGACAATAAGGACTATTATCTGGGATTTATGGAATATCGAAACACACCATTAGCAACAATTAGGTTATCACCAGCTCAAATGATGTTTAGTAGAAGGTTAAGAACTAAAGTGCCTATGTCTAACAAATTGTTGAATCCTGAATTGTTTAAAGGAATTAGAGATGTAATACACAAAAATCAGGTGAAGCAGAAAAGTTGGTATGATAAAAACTCAAAATCATTAAAACCTCTTAACCAAGGTGATAATGTAATGATCAGAAATCTTGATAGAAATATTTGGGAGTCAGGAAAATTATTATCTGTAGATAACAGTCCAAGATCATATATTGTACAGAAACAGAATGGTAAGGTAGTTCGTAAAAATCGTGTTCACCTTCAGGAAAACAAAAGAAATGAACAATTGTTAGAACAGAAAGCAATAATGAGAAAAATCAAAATTATGTCAATGGTAAACTTGATCAAAGCTCAAAGTCAAATCATTGTAGCAAGGAAAATGTAAATGATGAAACTGACAATGTAACTAATCCAAATGTACCTAATATTACTTCTGATGTCAAGTCTGGTAGTAATGGAAATGTATACACTAGATCAGGCAGACTTATAAAGGAAGCAAAATTCTTGAAAGACTACGTAACTGATGCATAATTAATTATCATGTTTGTAAAAGGGGGGAGATGTAACATATAGGCTTTAAATTAATGAAACAGAAATTGTACTGGCAACATTAGTTAGTGACATCATCGTAGGATGACATGTAGAGTAAGCTTATTACGGAGTGTTCAATAAATAGCCTACTGGACAATGTGTGTTTATTACTAATTTATAAACACGTTAAAATACGAAACAGTTATAACCTCAATTAAAAAAGATATAATACCTAGGTAGATTCGCTATTTTTGATAAAGGAAAAACTGGGAGGTTCTTTACATGTGGATATGATAAACACACAAGCTGATCTCAGTTATCTAAGGCGACCATAGGCGCCGACTCCATGGGGCTTGGGGGGGCTCGAGCCCCCTCAATATTAACGATGTGGGGGCAGAGCCCCCCAAATAATTTTGCTTAAGAGGATCTAATGTATTATTTTGCTTCTCTCGTAAAGTTTACTCTGAATTGTGCCACATGAACTTAACTTTAAATACACATTTGAAATGTTCTAGACCATCAACTTTGGGGGCTGAGACCGCTAAACCATCAACATTGGGGAGGTTATGACCAGAGACAGCAAAACACATGACTTATTACTATATACTAAGTATGTAATTATGAGTATTGTTAAAATTTTTACTAAAAAGAGTTTCAAGAGACGATGTGCATGAACTAGGGTAGTGGATGGGACGTTCGGGCTACAAATGGCTCTCACATGACATTCAGAACGAGATCATTGATATATCAGGGACATCTGTTTTGCACTCCCTGGTAGCAGATATTAAAATCCGGGATTATTTTGCTATTATGGTTGACGAAACTTGTGACATATCCATCCGTGGACAATTAATATTCTGCATTCGAACTGTGAATAAAAAAAATGATATTTTTGAGGAATTCATGGGCTTTTATTAGGGGTGTACGGGACGGGAAAAATTTTCAATTTCCTGACTAACAATAAGTCGGGAAATTTTCGGGACGGGAAATGTTCGAAATTTCCCGAAGCTCTGAAAATCTCGAATTCTCCACGTCATTTTCACTTTAAGTGATTTCTGGATTAGAAACTAACAATTTACGATAAGTTCCAGAAATTGACAATGAAAAAAACGTCGAGAAATAACGACATTTTAAAATGAGCATTCGGTATTTTCCGGCTGCTCGGGATCCCGAAAAGTCGGGATCCGGACGGGAAATTTTTTTCCCGATCCCGGTCCCGACTTTTCGGGATCCCGCACACCCCTAGCTTTTATGAGATTCCGAACACTGAGGCCAAAACTTAAAAAAGGGAGAGAGTGAGTCATTCATTAATTTATTTCAGTGATCAGAGCCCCCCCAATAATTTTGACAAGTCGGCGCCCCTGAAGGCGACAGTGAAGAATTCAAGGTTGTTCGGCTTGCAATAAACTATAAGTTCAATGCCTGGAACAGATGTAGTGTTTTCCTCATTATGAAAGTGATTGATTTTTTTCAAGCTATTTAGGATCGACGTTCATCAAAGTGTGGCAAGTTCTGATGATACCTGGGTGTCGAAATGGGGAGGGGATGGAATCGGTCATTCGCTCTCCTGGAAACTAACATAATTTCAAATTAGGAAAAATCATTAACATTATTAATGTCATACTTGATAACAAAACTAAATTTCAATTAATTAAAATCCCAGTAGGAATAAACAAAGGAAAAAGTGAATTCGCTCAGTATACAGTTTAAAGAAGGGTCGAATCACAATGTGCCTAAACTGGGTATCGAATCTGGGACGCCTCGATTACAAGATGACGAAATATTCATACTTTCCCAACGATAATCATAAGTAAAATATGAACATTTCGTGCCAGTTGTTCCTGCATTTATGAAATTTGTAATTTTTATTTCAAACTCTGCTGGCACTTCACTAAACGAACGGCCATGAAAATAGGCGGCTGGGCAGATTGCGCTGGTGCCACATTTGGGAAGAAGTAAAGCGAGGGCTGAACAAGAGTCGCTGTTTCCCGCACACTGTGTGGAAACGTCAACCGGGCTGCTTTGCATAGTTCGAGCGTCAGACAGACCTCTCTCCGAGGCACTTTTGTGCCTTGTGCCATCCCTGACCTTTCGAGCATATACTATCAGTTTGTATCACATGGATTACAAAGACCAACTCTACAACGAGATCTTTCATTATCTTAAAACTCCTAACACACGGGGTTGTGCTCCGACGTGGCAACAGCGCGAACTTCTGCCACCCTGCCACCCGCCTAATTTCATGGCCGTGCGTTTAGTTTCTTTCTATACGTTACATATTCCATAATAAACTCGTGTCTAAGCTTACATGACAGAATTTAATGCATAATGTCAGAAATATGTAACTAATTAGAAAACTACATAATATGCAAATTTTATGTAAAACCACTACAAATATATAATTATTTGCGGAGGCTCCAGTTTCATCAGACCGCTTGAGATGATCTGGGCTTACCTAAAAAACAAAATGTTTCATGCATACATTGGGTTTGTTAATTGATTATTAGTTTGCTGTGCATGGCAGAATAATTAATTCTTCAACATAAAAAAATTGAAAGCAAATAAGTTACGAACAAGCGGTGTTTCAGCTTTACTCCTGGGCAGCGATTGGGTTCCAAACGTAGTGGGCAAATTGCAACAAGTAGGGGGGGGGGGGAGTACATAAGGTTTAGCATATTACAGGGGCAAAAGTGACAAAAAGTGGGGGGAAGCTTCCCCCTAATCGCCGCCATTGCTCCTGAGACAGGCAAAATACAGTGATTACAACTGATTCCCCTATTCCAAAGAAAGTTTAAAGATGATTCGACAGCTGTGATTAGCCAGAAATGGAGATAAGCAAGACATGAAAAAATTACGAAAAGTAATAAACAATATTTTATCACATTAACTTTCCCGTCAGGATAACAATTGCCCTCAAATGAGGAGATAACAGAAGCAAGTTTTTACTTCGCCTTCTACTTTTTAAAAAGCTTTGAGCGTCCATGCTTTGGTGAGTCATACATACCTTCATGCATCTCAAGATCACGTTGCATGCTTTCACGAAGCCCAACTTGTGAATGGAGACTTTTTTTTATCTCAGGAAATGTGTTCCGTTACAATTTTGTCGTTTTAAGAGAGAGCTTAAACAACAAAGAACGTCGAAGTCGTGATAACATGCTGTTACCCGACTTTTAAAATAACATGTGTTTTCCATTGAGTACCAATCCCACAAAACACAGCGAGCGCTTTGTATCACAGAATGTTGACATTCAGAAAAGAAACTAGTGGACCTTGTAACCCCGGCAGTCATTGAGAACAAGCTACTGGTATTCCTGTCTGCGTCACTTAAGTCACTACGTCTTTTAAGTGCAAGTAAATAAACATCAAGTGAAAGTTGCCAAAAAGAGTCACCATTAATATCTTGTGTCATCTGTATCGCTCAGGATAGACTTTTTTTTAGGGGGGCATTACAATTGAAAATAATGAATTGTTGTTGAACACTTCATTGAATTGTTGTTTTAAGTCCACTTTATGCACAGATAGGCTAATCGAGACTGGACCTACAGTTTAAAGTGGGATCCAAACCACTGTGCACTGTACCTCCACCGGGCATCGAAGCCGGGATTACAAGGCGAAGACGCTACCACTGCGCCATCGGGAAGACTCAGATCATGAAATTTATTAACTTAATAGGGCTGCATTTAAGCCGTACAATATTTCATTTAGTTCATTATTAATACAAGTAATGGCTAATTTCTAACTTTTATCCCCTATTACAATTAAATTTAACTGTATTGACTTTTGTAGAAACATGATTTCTAGGGCTGAGAAGGTACCGATCACCTACCGATACCAGCCAATACTGGCTGATATCCAGTAGCGTGCCCAGGATTTTCGAAAGGGATGGGTTATGTGTACATCTTTTAAGTAGTCAGTCCTCATTTTGCCATATTTTCCCTGCCTTTGACGTTTGTTTTTTTTAGAAATACTGGGGGTTTATAACCCCCACCCCCCACCCCTGGGCACGCCACTGCTGGTATCGGCATTTTGGTCTTTCACAGGGTCAGCGAAAATCCCGAGCGACACTATCGCGGAGTCTCATTATCCTGGAAATTATGCAAAATTCAAACTTTATTTCTATTTTACACAAAAAACTATATTTTGTGATTACATTATATTCTGATGCAATTTTCGAATATTCTAAAGCAAATGTCTTGGTACATTGATGCATATAATTGGAGAAGAATATTTACACACCAATATTGATCAATATTTTGAACGAATTTTAATTATTGCAATTTTCAAGTATCGGCGATTAGGGGGGCGAGGGGAACGAGGGGGCGAGAGGGGCAGTTTACCTCCTACTTTTCGCCACTTTTGCCCCCGCACTATGCTAAACCTTATCTATAAAGGTATATATACTGTATTTGCCCACCAGTTTTGGAACCCAATCGACGCCAGAGTATTCGTATCAGAATCGGTGGGTATCGGTGAGAGTATCGGCATCGGTATCGGTATCGGTTCAAGGTGGTATCTGCTCAGAACTAATAATTTCCCATGCAATTTCTTTGAAATGCATATTTCCAGATTGGATTGTGGGAGTAATCTGTGCGGTGCGAGATTCCCGCCTCCACATTGCACTTCAAGACCAATAAGCAGCAGAGAAGCTGAGTGGAAGTCGCTTGTGTTGAGAGTAAAAAAATTGCGAAGGGAGTTGCCCTCCTTTTTGACGAAACGCGTCCTGTTTCTTCTATCCTGATTACAGTGCCACACTGGACTGTTGACCAGAGGTTTCTCAAGACACGAACGCGACCGACGAAGCCTTCTGCCTCGCTCACTCCTTCCCTTCCGTCACTCTTACCTCTGGTCGCTCTGGAGTCCACAAAGCGGCTTGTCAGGCCTGGTTTGGTCAAAAGTAACTAAATCTATGTATCCACATGAAATAAATTAAATAAGCCACGTTCATCACTTTCTTCAAATTGTAGCATAGCATTTCAATATTTTTTGTGACCTTTATGTGCACGTAAAGAACTTCAACTGTTACTAGACGTTAAACTACTACTTTTCATGTATTCAACTGTGGGTCATGTGAGGAACACTTTTTCTTACGAAGAAACAGCAACACTACGGTAGTAAAGCTGATGGAAACAGACTATGTTCGTGGAGAACTTAATGACTAAATGATTGTTGTCTTAGTTGAGTACCCGATTTAACAATAATAATAATAATAATAATAATTTTTATTCAGTTGCGGTGAAATCACTTTATCACTGTAGGGAGATGGAATGTATTCTCATTTCGGTAGAAATAAATTTTTTGGATTTTCTTTACGTCAAGTGTTTTTTTTTTTTTTGTGTGTGTGTGTGAATTTTGTTGAGGCATTTTGTATTTTATAACAATATGTTTAAGGTTGGTACAGTATTACAGTATACGAGGTACAGTTTCGCATAACGTAGTGAATATTAGAACAAAGAGAACAGCCAAGTAGCTTTAAAAGAATACTTTATAAAATAATTATTCCATGAGCACCCATGTAAAATTCTAGATTACGTCTCACACCAAGGCGATTCTAAGCGATTTGAGACTTCAACCTTTCTAAAACTATCCAAAAGGTATGATTTGCCTATAATTTTTTTCTTTTGCGCATAGGTTTGAAGCTGTTAGTAATTTTACATCTTTGTAGGCGTGTTGGATTAGATGCAGGCACGAAACTAGGCTGGGGTATAGGAGCCCCGAGCCCCGAAAGACCGGAAGACTGTAATGGATTTTCCTGACTTATGTTCTTCTTAGACTGGCCGCTGCAGGTAGACTATAGTGACTTGTTAGGCCAAAAGCTATAGTCCAGGCAAACTAAAGCAATTTTCCATCAAACCTGGGCAAAATTGCTTCAGAAGTTTTTAAACAATTTCTAGCTCAGGAATCATTGCTGAATAACATATCCAAAATCAGACAAAATCGGTTTACGGGAAAAAACCCAAAAACGGATTTCAAAGTGGCGGACTGCTATTGTGAATTTTCTTACATTGTATGTTAGTTTGTGAATAAATTTTAATACTTTGTGTATTATTACTTAAAATTTATGTTTCATGTTGTGTCAAATTATATTTTGCCTTTTAAGAATGAAAACCTCTGAATTGTGCGCGATTTGTGAGAGAAAATTGGACAATGGACAGGATGTAGTTAAAATATGATCACCACGAATGAACAGCATTGCATATGATCTCTTACGGAACGCCGTCCTAGATATAACTGTGCTTCTTTACATTGAGATCCATTGTTTTTAAGTCCACTTGATAGACTAATCGGGACTGGACCTACAGTTTAAAATGGGATTCGAACCACTATGTGCCTCCACCGGGTATCGAATCCAGGATCCCTTGATTACAAGACACAAGCAGTTAAGGTACGCAATTCAGTTATTAATCAAACGTGAAACATGTTGTATAATTGCAACAACTGCTGAGTGTTCAATTTGCGTGCGTTGGGTAAAGAAAACATATCGGTACTATGCAACCTAAAGTTCTGCAATTTGAAAAAGAAAATAACACAATAAATACGAAATCATGTAGTCACTTTTATGTAATTCCCTATTTTTTCTGCTTCTCTTTCTGAAAATGTTCCGTTGCTTTGTTACCCCTCCTTTCGTTTTACATAATGCATAGCCTACCTTGCGTCTGCCCTGATAATGTGGTGTCGGGACAAAACTATAAATGTACAGCAACTTCTTAGTTAAAATCCCTTAGGCCGCACTGTCCCCAATAAAGAATTATAACATTTCTTGGCGAATGTTTGGTATCTTCGTAACAGTCTTTCAAAAAGTCTGAAATGGTACGTTTACTAGAACAAATAGAACGAATTAAGAAGGAAACTACCGTCACGATAAAACTCGCGTTAAATAATTTTCTGTGAACGACCTCATGATACTTGAAAGCAACTGAATTTTTTGTTCCAATGCGACTTGAAGAAAAGAGAAAGAACAAGTAGGCGGGCAACAAAACCGTGTATGAACAGTACAAAGGAAAACATACAACTCACACTGAGCCTGACTGAGCTATATACATTATTCGAAAAACACAAACAGACACAAACAACAAATCTGAATAAATAAAGACAAGGGCCGCTGATCTTACAGTACAGAAAAATAAATGCGGAGTCTCTTTGAGAGTAGGCTCAATTCTTGCCTGTTGTAAAATAACAGCAGTCTCACTTCAGAACCTAACATTCGGCCCTCAATATGACAACGACATGACATAATTTGACACTGTAAGAGGTAATATTTTCGGTATAATAGGGGGGTGCTGAAGGGTGTGCGGAGGAAAATTAAGAGGTGCACAAGCACCCCCTCGCGACCCCCTGGCGCCGCCCCTGGAGACAGAAGATGAATGATAATCAAAAATTCAATAACATAAGCATTGTAATTATATTAATCTCAATTTGTTAATGAGTAAAGAATGAATTTCACTGCATCTATTTTATTACATATTTTCATTTTACTTTGCACGATTCGTCTCTAGCATTTATATAAAAAACACATCTTTAATCATAGCAAAGATTATATTTGCTTACACCTCCTATGCTAAAGTTATTAATTTCTTCTTGTATTCGTAGATCCAGCCATTATAATAGCAGTAACTGGGTGGACCCACTAGAGTAGTATGCCCCGGGGACCCCACGAGTCTCGTTATGCCTCTGATTAGATGCTGTTGGTAATGTTAGGATTTTGATAGCTTAAAGTTATATGATAAGAAAATATATATATTATTCTAGTGTCGTCACTATATATGTCAGGGTTGTTCATAAATCCGTGAAACATTTGAAGAATTCATAAGACATGGACTACTGATGAAAAAACAAACATTTTATATTCATAATGAAGATACACTCTACAAGTTTTGTTTCCAGTATCACAAGAGTCACAAATGTGTTCACTTTTAGTGATGCGGCAAATGTCTATCTCATTCAGTGGCGTGGCGTGACTTTTTAAAAAGTGTTACCGGTTATCAGTACGACAATTATCCCTGCAAGACGTTATTACAACCCCTCCCCCCCCTTTCGGTAAAGAAAACATGTCTTCGAGCTAGATATTTGTTCATTTCGTTCTTGTTTTGCAATCAGCACAGTGATTTAGCCACAAACACTCCTAGAAAGAACTACCACTCATGAGACAGTTACCACGAAATCCAATGAATGGTGATAGACCCTTGTCAATTCTTCATCTGTCTCCGTTTCTTTGCAATGAGCTGCGAAAGGGAAGAAGAAGAACCACACTTTTCCCGGGCCAGTTTGACGTTTGTGTGGTGAGCACTGAGCAGACGACAGAACTCCACTCCTTTGTGGAAAGGAAGCCCAGCTGTATACGTACTACTGTTGCCAACTTAGTATTTTGGAGCAAGATTTGTCCAAATCACGAATCACACCAAGGAACTATATTTTCGTCTATTACCCAACTGGTCTCAGTTGTAGTTCAATCCAGCGTTGGTTCTGCAGTCTACCTCTCGTTGCTTCACAGAAATTGCATTCCTATTTTAGGAGGGATTTAGATCTTTTCTGTCAATCCGATGTGACAACACTGGCTGCTCCGGTGGGTCTGAACGGCAACAGGGCCCCTTAACAGGCATATGAATAATACACCAAAGTCCTTCCCCGCTCTTTCCTTGCATTGGCGCCCTCTTCTCCCTTGTTGCCTCTTCGGGGTAGCGGAACGGCCTCCCTCTTCGCTTCTGCCGGCTGCAGAAAAAATAATATCTACTCGACGGCAACGGTGTTCATTAACGTATTTAACAATGTTGTAATTTTATTGAAACAACTTTTAATTTTTTACATTTTACACCGGCTACATGCACGCCACGCCTCTGATCTCATTCCAGACACGAGTTAGCATATCACTGTTCATAAGAGCCGCGGCATCGGTGATTCGGTCCCCGAGATCCTGGATATTACTGGGCAGTGGGAATAAGTAGCAAGGAGTTAAATCGGGGGACCGGGGTGGCCAGCCCATCCTCTCTTCCTATGCGCCTATCCACCTTCTTGCCGAATTTCTGAACGACATATTCCAACTATGGCCCCCTAGCAGCAAAATACGGCAACACCACACCGTGCATTGCTTGCATAAAAAACTTACATTGTTTCTCTCTCTATTGAAGTTACTGTTCTAACAATCCGTTGCGCAGTTTAATTGTTGGGCAACGATAACGCATCCTCTTTACATCCACAACGCCACGTTTCCAGGCAGCCTGACAGCCCAGTCCCCTATTCTCTGTTGAGTTGCAAAAGCGTCGCCAATAAACACTGTTATTTTGTAACAGAGGTGGAACAGAATAACATCGAAGGCTGTATCGTCATTGTAATTTCAAATTCCAACAATGCAACAGTTCTGGTAACTTCATATCGTATGAAGGAAAATATATACAGAAAAGGAAGAGATTGAAAGGAAAAAACGGATCAAATAGGCGTACCGATTTTGGGACAGTAGATTCATTTATTAAAAACCGAGATTGTCGCGGAAAGCCGGTAGGCTTGTCAACCCTACTATGCTAGTTTAGAGATGTAAATGTTAGGTTTTATATTTCTGGGTCATTCCATATCAAATCAACCAGTGACCTGGACCCTGATGTCAAAGGTTTCGATCATTTTTTGTATATGTACCTCACCCTGAGCCAAGTAAACAATTTAAAATTTTGACTATCTATTGTTGAGATATATGCTGGGGAAAGTCGCTCAAGGAGGCATTATGAACGGAATCGTATTTAAATACATATTTAAAATAGCGTTTACAGTAGAGGAAAAGGTCTAAATATGGGCCCCCCTTTTTGTGTTGGGAAAAAATAAATATATCAAGTACCTGCCTTTAAAATGCATATCTATGAAATATATACTTAAATGTAATAACATGTTAAAGTATAGAAGGTCTCATTTTTTTTTTAAAAAAAAAAAGCAATTTCCAAAAAATGGTAAAATGATGTATTTCAAAATTGTGGTCTAAATATGGGCTACTAGTGGCAATATCACAAAAAGCAATTAAAATTAAAAAAACAGTCATTTATCGCTAAAACATGATAAAATTCATATTTATGAATAATCTGTTGTTTTTAAAATCACGCGGAATGGGAAAAATCGAAATTAAGAAAAACATCCAAATATTTGGAATGGTTAAAATTACAGTGGTGTAAGTCACTTTTGTAAAAAAAAGCAAAGAGTCTGACTCACAGCAATTTGCTGATCAACACAACAGCTGTTTCCTTTATCACTAGAACTTCAAATGTCATCTGTAGCAAGTTGAATGAATCTCTGAGGTATTCCACGTTTTCTGTTCACAGATTGACTTATCGCGATCTGGTTTCTGTGTCTAAGTATTTTTTTTTTACATAGTGACTTACACCAGTGTAACTTTAACCCGTCCATTTGTTGAAAATGTGATCTCAACATTAGACCTCATGTCATAGCCCATATTTAGACCATCACGCTATTTTCCTTCTTCAATTTATTCTCGCTCTCTCTGATACATATTTCACAAACAAATCATGGCATTATAAAAGCCCACATTTGTTTTATGTACCGCTAATATCATAACCTATACAAAGCAGATGAGAATTCAGAAAACGCTGAGTTAAAACATACCTGCAAAACGTTTTCGGAGGTCGCAATTCTATAAGACCGTCCAAGGCCAAAACTAGCCAGCACTTTCTCTTGCGAATTGGCGACGCAACCTTTGTGCTTGACAGATAACCAGTTCCAATAGCCTCTGCCAGGCTGCTGCACCCGGGAGCACTGATAACTCCAAAACCCATATTTAAAACTTCGCCCATATTTAGACCTTCTCCTCTAGTTATATGAAATTTTACGCCTCCGCCACTGATGATGTGTTTTTGTTAGTAATTCTTACTTCTGAAGCACCGCTTCTTTGCCTATCTGCTCCTTCAAAAATCAATTTCATTTCTAAAACTTTCCGTTAATTGTTAAAGTAATTTCCAGTTACAAAGGTCGTCCACTTTAGAAGATTCGACAATCAAACAATCTAGACTTTTATTGCACTTTTTGACATGGAATTCTTCAGAAAGTAAGAAAAATAAGAGCTCTGTGATAAAGGGCGTAGGGAGAGAGGGATGAACGAACGCTTGACATTCTCGCCCTTGCGAGAAGACGTTGTGTTTTGGTCACATACGTAACTCCCAGTGGAGTTGCAAAACCAGTCGACAAATATGTACACACCGGACGCCCTGTCACACTGACCTTCAGGCAGGACGTTGTTCCGCGACACTTGACACGAGGTCAGCCTCGCACACGCTCTTCTCATGTGACGCTTTTTGTTCCTTGCTTTTTTCTAGCTCTGTTCTACATCTATAGTGATATTCAAGATGATGTCATGGCATGTTAAATGTTTTTTCAGCACGTCAGGCTTGTTACCATGATGTAAATAATAGCTATGACTGAAATAAATGTTGGTGTGCAACTAACGCGAGCTTACAGGCCCACCGCCTCTATTTTTTTCGATTTTTCAAATTAAATTTTATAAAAAAAATCAAAATAAATTACATTGTTCACTAGGATGTTCCCAATATTTCTGTATTACGTTTGTTCATAAAAAGACAATCATAAATGTAATGTAAATAGAAGGCAAAATGACAAAAATATTGAGCCCTCTATTTACGTGTTTGTAAATTGTACTCCATGGGAGGAGAAAAGTTAAATATGCCTCATTAGAAAGCCAGAAGTGTCTGCTTTTAGACAAACGCAAGATAAAGTAATTTTAACTCTGTCTATTCTTAATTCAGACAAAAATGTTCGTAAAAGTGTAGTTTTTTCGTGTTTCTTATGTAAGTCTAATTAAATTTGTGTAGCTTCTTGTAAACCAGTTGCAAAAATATGGAATTTCTTGCGATTGAAGATTGTTTATGTGGAAATATCTCAGCCATATATAATGCTGCTATCACCTGTGGAACAGCCACAATTAATGTTTAATAACAGTGTTGCAATCTCGGCAAGGTCAGTCTAACATCGATGCAATGCATATCCAAATGATGAGCAAAGAATAAAAATCAAATTTCCATATCTTATCTTTTCACATTGTGCGAATTGAAAACAACAGACGGAATTGTTTCTCTTGGCAACCGGCTCGCACGTTTTCCGTCTCGTTGCTACGGGCCAGTGCGCTTTGTTGCCATCGCCCGCCCTTTAAACTCTGCGTCCAGCCAGCAGCTTTGACACGGGAAGTGAGCCGAAAGTTTTGGTTACCAAGCGAATTGTTGTGCTCAGAGAAGCATTGTTGAGATGCTGTAATCGACAATTGCAAATTTTATTTTATCACTCCCATGTTCCTGCCATGAATTTTTGCCTGAACTCCCACACATTCATAAAAATCCTTACGTGCACTTTTCCTTCCCCGTTTTTATTTGTTATGAAGTTGCTGTACATCGCAGGCACGTTATTTTTATACAGAGGAGACTGCGAAACCAGAAGTCAAAGGTTCGAATATTTGGTAAGATCCTTCACCGTCTTCATCAAATCGTGCACTTACTTTGTTTAAATGAGTAACATAAAATGATACGCAGAAAATGACGATTGTATAAAGATTTTATATAAAAGGTAGAAAATGTAACAAAAATTACAGTATACAAAGAAAAATATCTTTCTTTCATAACATGACAAGCTGATTATTCATTATTTGACACTGAGACAATGCTTTCGATCGGACCAACAGAACGCATTTCCAAGATTTCCGTATGCCGTGTAGCGAGGCGGCAACGGTGTGGAAGTCACCTGCAACCCGCAGAGTCTGAGATTGGATGAAATGTGTCACATATACGGCTTTTTACAATTTCATTGGATTTGCAATTATGCATTTCAAAATTGCACATTTCCCTAAAATTTAATTTTTCAAGTATATGGTAAAAATCTGCATTTAACTTTTCCCACAGAGGTACAAAAATAATCCGTCTTCAAGTGCAAAAAATCTCAATATTATACGAACAGTTGATTATGAACTGTATGATGTTAAGTTTCCCGTTCTTGGAAAGTAAAAAAAAAAAACGTACACTTTTTAGTGAATTTTTCCTTACAATAAGAGAATGGAATAAACAATAATTTTCAGATGACGCTTATTAAAATGTAGATACTTGAAGTTATCCAATGAGGTATATTTTACTTTTTTCCTCGCGCGGAGTACAATTTTACAAGAACGTAAGCAGAGGGCTCAAAATTTTTGTCACGGATAGTAGGTGGGCCTATCAAGCGCCATCCTTGAATGTGAGTTATTCGAGACTCATGCCAGTAAGAGTGCACAATTGATTGGTAATTATGGTAATTTTTGTAATTATTATAATTAATGACCAACTATACACCTCTATAAACAAAAAGCATTACATTATTATGATTTTTGTGAGTTTTAGTGAATGGTAAAATACGTATGTGTGTGACACTAATGCAATAGTCGTTTATTATTTCTCAATAATTATAATTTTTATAATTGTTATAATTAATAAATAACTGCATACATATAATCAACAAAGGAAGCAGTGATTCAATAAGAAAACGATATCTTGAAATTTAATGATTAAAAATAGTGTGGGCCTGTAAGGCACCCTTCTCAGTTTTCTCGTATATAGTATAGGCTATATAATCCGTAGCTCCATACATTCTCGATCTAGGCCAACAGGTTTGACCATTAGATATAGGCTAAGCGTGCCCCAGAATCGCTGTATGCAGAGACATTGTTGGAACAATTTTTTCAGATCATTCACAACATGAATCGAACCTGGAGCCAACCCTACCGTAATATACCGATGTTTGTGTGTATGAGAGATGCAATCATATTTTCATTGCATGGTAAAAAAAAAAAAAAAAAAAGGTAAAGTGCTCCCCTGTGCATAGCACCACGCCATGAAGGCGTATAGGGGGTGTGGGGGTAACGTCCCACACTTTCTTGATCCGGTCGTGAGTGGGGGTGATGTGATCAGCATCACGCCCCTGACCGCCTTTACCCCCCAGGGTTTCCCCCAGGTACCCATGTTATTCGACGCTGGGTGGCCGCTTCCATCGTTAGAAAAGTTCCCGGATTTGAACCGGCCGGGGATCGAACCCGGGACCTTTAGCATGGTAGTCAGACGCGTTACCGACTGAGCCACCGCGGCAGTATGAGATGATGAGAGCAAAACCACATCAACTTCGAAAATGAATTAAAAGAGATGACGGTATAGAGTTGATAACATCTAAAACGTCTGAAGTAATTTTACGAACTTTAGAATGCATATTTCTAAAATGGTTCTACAACGAGTTTTTAGATTTAGCATGCAATTTGGAAGGCAATTTTTAATATTTTGCATTGACATTGTATAAAAAGCAAGTCTTGTTTAACAATTGTATTTTTACTAGGGCTGAGCCAATACAACCTTGAACCGATACCGATGCACATACCCTCACCGATACCCACCGATACCGATACCGATACTTGAATATTGTAATAATTAAAACGTTATTAAAATGTATGTTAACAATAGTGTGTATTCGACTCTAATTATATGCATCAATTGACCAAGATTTTTGCTTTAAAATAAACAAAAATTACATTAGCATATGAAATTACGTGATATGTCATCACTAGGGCCCAGGATTTTATGTTATAACATATTCTTCATTTGGAATCGAATCGAATGTTGGTCTGACATCTTTACGTA
The DNA here is from genome assembly GCF_977018435.1 of Lepisma saccharinum. Lineage (NCBI taxonomy): Eukaryota > Metazoa > Arthropoda > Insecta > Zygentoma > Lepismatidae > Lepisma > Lepisma saccharinum. The sequence goes on from NW_028143526.1 coordinate 58,721, forward strand.
TCTGATGAAAATCGGCCGAAATAGACGAACTTCATAAGGCATATTTTGACATATTTTACCATCTAAGAGTCTTTACAACATATTTTTCCAATTTTCTCTTAATATGACATATTTCTGTAAAATTTCGTAAATGTCTAGCACATAATCGGTTATTTTATAATTTATTCTTCGTAACTTTAGCGCAACAGGTAGCCTAATTCATATTATCGATGGTAGGATAAGGAAATTATAGACAAAGAAAATAAAAGCAGATGCCGGCTTTTCTTACAGAACAATAATACTTCCTTTTTTTTATCCCGCCTCCAATTGATAGCCATGCGGACATTATTGAGGAAAAATGTTCTCCTTCATTGTTGTGCATGCACTAGAATTACAGTAAATAATTTCAATTGTTCTCATTTCTTTACCTTTTTTCGCTTCTCCCAACAATCAGTCAGGAGCACTGGTTCCGGTTGGGTTTCAAAACCGGGGGGGGGAGCAAGGTGCCAAAACTGGGGGGGGGCAAATACAGTTTATTTCCCTTTGTAGATGAGGTTTAGCACAGTGCGGGGGCAAAAGTGGCGAAAAGTGGGGGCAACTGCTCCCCGCCCCCCTTGAACGCCGCCACTGACACTAGACGATATTATGTTAGAGCGTGAGGATAATGGTGGAGTATGTTACAGTGGAATCTTGATAACTCGAACTTCAACATCTCGAATTCCTTGATAAGTCGAATTTTTTGTAATCCCCTTGAATTGTCCATAACACTCAATACTAATTTTACCTCAACAACTCGAGTAACATTTTGATAAGACAAATTTTTGTACAGTGTATGGGATGCCGTTCGAGCTCATGAATAACCTCTATGAGTCGAAGTTAAATTCTAATCACCTCTATAACTCGAAGTTTTAGTCGCACGCTTTAAGTCGAAGTGTACAATGTCAGGTGATCAACAATCGTGTCGTGACTTGAACTCGGGACGTACAGTATACGTATTAACTTAAAATGATGCTACATACGTTATAGACATACGTAGTGCCGACGTTCAGAAGGGTCAGTAAACTTTAGACCTCTATAACTCGAAGTCGACTATTTTGGCCCTCAATAACTCGAACCTTGGTAAGTCGAAATCCTTGATATCTCGATGTTTTTCTTTTTCCCCTCAAGTTCGAGTTATGAAGGTTCCACCGTATTTCCATTGTTATATGTATGCTTATTGTAATTGCAAGCACAGCTCAGTTATAGTTTGTAATGTTTTCGGTAAAACCAAGCTATCGACATGTTTGTGAGGATGTATCAGCTTCTTAGCATGAATCGCAAATTCTGGAAACAAATAAAGTTCTGTTGACAGAAGAATGTCTCCTTGAAAGTGAAGAGTGGCACGAGAACTTTCTCAACGCCTGTGTCAGGTAACATCGCCCTGACTAATTCCACAAATATATCGTCTTCCATTGTTAACACTACGAACTTCCAGCGGTATATATTAGGAGGCCCAGGTTGTGAAGCCCTACCGGTAAATACAATGTCACTTACTTATAACTTTTAGGCCAAGTTATTCAAGACGATTAGTATATATTTTTTTTCACAAAAAATACCAAATTTCAAAATATCAGAATTGTTTAATTTTCTAGTTCCTTTCAACTCTAACCCGAATTTGTGTAAAGGTCTTGTACAGAACGATACCTCTGTCAGAGTTAATCGAATTTGCAAGACACGACAAATAACAATAATTAACAAATAAAAAGTAAAGAAGAGAACCACATGGCACAAGAGATACAAGCAACATAGACGCCATCGAACTCTGTTAATCCCCTCCCGGCAACAACGAATCTCACGTAGAGGGGAAGCTCATAAAATGCTATACAGTGGAACCTTGACAACTCGAACTTCAGGGGGAAAAGAAAAAAAAATCGAGGTATCAAGGATATCGACTTACCAAGGTTCGAGTTATTGAGGGCCAAAATCGCCGACTTCGAGTTATAGAGGTCTAAGCTCATTAACAATGATGGTTACATACATGGCAGGGTGGGGGAGTTCAAGTCCCGACACGATTGTTGATTATAACGGTCAAATATTAAGTAACAGGTAATTAATCTAATTGCCCGTTATTAGGAATTAATTGCAATTGGTAATATCAATATCCGTCGCGAATACAGGTGTCTAGCGAACTGCTTTAGCCAGCACTAGCTTGCTCAACCACCGTTTTTCGCCCGAATTCGGATTTACATGCATTCTTATGGGAATAGCAAGAAAAACGCAACTTCTAAACCAATGGACCGAATTGGATGAGATTTTAACCAGCGGAAGACCACATCATGAAAGTACTGATTCCAAGATTTGAGCCTAATCAGAACAGAACTACGGGAGTTATGAATTATTAAAGATTCATCGCTGGATTGAATGGAAGACGGAGCCCTACTGAGTTGGCCTTGCTTCTCGTGACTGAATACAATAGCGGAAGATTTAGCCTAATCTCTGCGCGAGGGGCTGCTACCAGAGGTTAAGGACCGGAGTGAGCATTGACCAGGATAGGAGGACAACGGTCAAAGCACCAGAAACAATAAACAAGCACCTGATCATAGAGGGTAGAGCGTCACCACGTTCAAATCTGGAATAAAAGGGATGATTTGGAATAGCGAGACACAGTTTTGCCTACAATCGCCACCGGAGTGTGAGCTACGCGCGACCTAGCTGCGAGTTACAATCAGACCCGTGATCTGGATTTGTTTTTTCCTCGAGTGAGTGTTTCAGAGCCATGGAGTAGAGCAGAATAGAACCAGGGGGTCGTTCTCCCCCTCGCCGTCTACGCATCCGTGCACATACGTGTGGTTATGTGAGAATAACGCCAGACACGTCCACCTGTGTCAATCGTCCGAAACAACGTCCTAAGTAGTAAAAGTTAATAACATTTGATATCCATGTGAAACCGCGAATGGCTCATCGCGTATGTTCGTCTCATCGCCAAGCCACATATCTGTACTTACGAGTGACCGCGAGGAACTGACCTATTATTGCGCTAGTTGTCGTATGGAGTCGACAGTGTACGTGTACCGTCCTGGACGTCCCTGCGAAGTGAACGAGTGAAGCCAGGATCCGATGATGCCAGATGGAGCTGCCGACTGATCTACTTTCGCCAACCAGGATAACCGTGAAGTGCAACACTGGAGTGCGGATGTCTTCCAGAACTGTAGGACCACTTTCACCCAACCCAGGTCAGAGGGAATGCAGCGAAGGTAAGATCCAACCATGTGCGTGTGTGAGAGAGATGACGCCTATCTACCGCGAATCTGCGTAAATCAAATCATTGCATAACTTAAATCAGTGAAAAACTAAATATGCTGACCAAGGCAGTAATTTATTTTATTAAAAACATAAACTAACGTAACGTTTCAACCTTCTAGCAAGGTCTTCTTCAGACTCTGTATCAAGTACAAAAGTAACCAGATACAACAAGAAGGGTAATATATATATAATATATATAGCCTTTTAGGTGAAAGTAAAGTTGGAAAGTGAAAGTCATCTGCTAGAAAGTTCCAAACAACTTTCTAAATAGTCTGGAGGGAGTAATGTTTGTGTATATATATTACCCTTCTTGTTGTATCTGGTTACTTTTGTACTTGATACAGAGTCTGAAGAAGACCTTGCTAGAAGGTTGAAACGTTACGTTAGTTTATGTTTTTAATAAAATAAATTACTGCCTTGGTCAGCATATTTAGTTTTTCATAATCATGGAAACAAGGCTTAATGGAGTTATAATTAAATCAGTGCTATGGCATCCCTAGACATCGGTATTCCGGCGGAGTAATCAATGTCAAAGATGAGAGTTTATGTTAACAGCAAACAATAGTTCATTGAAATATATTTATACCTTCAGAAAAGATAGAAGGGGTTCGCACAAGGAACAATTATTCACTTTATACTTAAAAATCCTAAACGATAAATTGTAATAGGCAATGTAGCCAAGACATAGCAAGAGTATGGTCAAAGTATTAATTAATCTAACCTTTGTAATTGTCATAATTGTCGCCATATGCCATGGAATGAGAGTATGAATGTGAGATCGAGTGAAAGAGGGCAAAATGTACTGTGTATTTATCTGTGCTTTAATATATGTGTATATTCAGAACCACCGTAGTATTATGTAACGTCATTTCAGGTATTTAAAATCAAATCCTCCTAGGTTTATTCTCGGTAACTCCGACTGTTAGGCACTTATCCTGACCGTATTATAATTCATGTAATGTTTAATTCGCCCAGCAGGTGAGGCGAGCGATTCTGCGTTGTTGCGTTGCTAAGCTCAGCTCAGTTGAGTTAGTTGAGTTAATTAGTTAATTTATTAAATTAGCAGCCCGTGACATGATCACCTGACACTGTACGTACGCACCCTACACTTCGACTTATTGAGGTCCTTGCGACTAAAACTTCGAGTTATAGAGGTGATTAGAATTTAACTTCGACTCATAGAGGTTTTCCATAGTCTACATTCGAGTTATTGAGCTCGAACGGCATCCCATACACTGTACAAAAAATCGTCTTATCACGATGTTATTCGAGTTGTTGAGGTAAAATTAGTATTGAGTGTTATGGACAATTCAAGGGGATTACAAAAAATTCGACTTATCAAGGAATTCGAGATGTTGAGGTTCGAGTTTTCAAGGTTCCACTGTAATAAGTACTATTAAAGAGTATAAAGAATTTAGTTCATACTGAAAGCAACTTTTAGCAACGTTGTTCCGGCCCGCTCCGGTCCATTTCGAGCCCTGTTTATAAGCTATGTAAAATGTTAAAGGAAATTAACACCCTTCTCCGATGGATGGAACACAATACACATAGTTAGTGTACACGACAAATTTTTACTTTTCATAAACGAGGCCAGATGGAAACATAGCTATACCCTGTCCCTTCTATCTCTGGAGCAGACGAACGGAAACAAGTCTCTGCACAAGTAGAGACGACTCCACCAACGAACACGTGAGAGGAAACGGGATTGCGTGGAGGGGGAAAGCGACTGCAGTTACCAGACTTCGCAGCAGCAGCCTTCGCTCTACCCACTCGATTTCCTCCCCTTCTGTGTTGCTATGCGCGGTCTTACTCCAGAGATACTCGGGACAGAGTATAGGTGGATGCTTTGCAAACGATGCGAAAATTTTCGAGCCCCGAATCTAACCAATCTCAGGATTTTTTCGTGAACAGGCGCCTCCTGACCTAGGGGCAACGTATTATTTTTGTGGAGGAGCAGGATTACTCGAAATCCCCACAAGCGATCGCTCAAAATAAACACCGTCGGAGAATATATTCCACAACGTGCCAGGACACAACGAACTGATCACACGTGTGAGCGTCTGGAACCACTACGCTTCGCACCCCGCGGTCGAAAATAGCAGAAACGAACGGGCCTTGATGGGGTTTCAATAAATAAGCTCTGGCGGTTAATCACCCTGCGCATTTCAAGGTCCCACGCGGAGTAGAGATATTTGATCCCCAAGGTCGTGTTGCCATATCAGCACAAACCTGTAGACAAACTGCGGTAGGGTCGTTTTTATGCAGTCCACTATTTGCGGCTGGCACATTCTGTCTAAACGCACGGCCATGAAATTAGGCGGGTGGCAGAAGTTCGCGCTGTTGCCACGTCGGAGCACAACTCCATGTGTTCGGAGGTTTAAGAGAATGAAGCATCTCGTTTGTAGAGTTGGTCTTTGTAATCCATGTGATACAATATCCATATATATATATATATATATATATATATATATATATATATATATATATATATATATATATATATATATATATATACAGGGTGTTTCTAAAGGTCGTTTACAACGCTTGGGAGGTGATTCCTCACACGAAAACAAGCAAAAAGTCTAAGTTCCATTTTTACGACTGAGGCTTCGTTTCCGAGATAGGAGCCTCGCAAAAGGTGACAAAGTGAACGTCACACCTAACTGGGACGAATACTATCACAGATAGAGAGGCGGTTCCAAGGGAATCATAAAGGAATCGTATGTGCTCAGTCCGGAAGTCACTATGAAAAGTTCACTGCACGCATGCGCAATGGAGTCCTCAAAGGAATTGGGGATTTCCAGCAACAACAATGCATGGAAAAGGTATGTAACGCAGCAAGAAGGACCGTGACAATGAGAAATGCGTTCAAGACAACACATCCCGACCTCAAACATCAAAACATGACCACCGAACACAAAATCCGAAAAGTTGAGCACGGTTGCATACCCCAGTTACACGCGAGGAATGAACGAATCATGTCATGTGGCATACGAGAGACAGGAGGAGGGAAAGAAAAACACAATATCAGATGATTGCGACAACGTGTATTTTTACACGCGACAACTGCGTAATATCCCCCCCCACACACACACACAACAAACAACAAATGCTACAATATCTTACGCACAGACAGTCCGTGTCACTGTACACCAACTGAAGATGTCACTTTCACCACACAAAGGGGGTGGGGAGCAATACCAAAAGTGTTCTCACTGGTATTTGCCGAGGGCAATAATCACAGACGGTTTTCAAAATGTCTGCCGTTTACTTCTACGCAGAGATGACAGCGACGAATCAAGGATTGTCGAGTACGAGCAAACAAGCCAGGTGTATCTGCTACCGTCGCGGCGGCGACGTTGATGCGAGCAACGAGGTCCTCAGCTGATGTGACAGGTGTGTCGTATACGAGGGTTTTCATTTCTCCCCAGAAGAAAAAATCGAGAGGGTTGAGATCTGGCGACCTCGGTGGCCAAGGCACAGGCTCATCCCTACCAATGAACCTATTGCGAAACACGTCATGCAGGAAATGTCGTACATTACGATCGAAATGAGCTGGTGCACCATCGTGTTGGTACCACATTTCTTGCCGCAGTGCCAAACGTACGGTCTCCAACAGTTCAGGCAGAACCTCACTAAGAAATGCATGATACGTGCGACCATTCAGGCGAACAGGGAGAATGTATGGTCCAATTAAATGATCATGTACTATCCCGCACCACACATTCACTGAAAACCTGTGCTGGTGATGGGCCACAAAAAGTGCATGTGGGTTGTCAAAGTCCCATACATGACTGTTTCTACTATTGAAGACATCCATCCTGGTGAAAATGGCTTCATCTGTCCACAATACGTTTGCCCCGAAGTGAGGGTTTGTGTCCAGCTGATGCAACAACCATTGGCAAAACTCCATACGAGGGCGAAAGTCACGAGGTAACAGTTCTTGTACTTTCTGCAGTTTAAAAGGTTGCATTCCTTCATCTGACAACACTCGCCAAACATTCACATGAGACGTGTTTCGTGCCCGAGCGAGCACTCGCGTACTGGTGCCAGGATGTTCTGCGACCGCTGTTAACACATCTTCTGCAAACTGATGTGTGCGTACACTTCGGGGTCTTCCAACTTCTTGTCGCGGTGGTAACACTGACCCTGTTTCACGCAGTCGACTGTCCACTACCTGAAAGAAGGTGTGAGACGGTAAACGTCTATGTGGAAAGCGTTCTCCATAAAGACGCCTTGCCTCACGGCTATTACCACGTGCCTCCCCATACATGAGATGCATGTCTGCTAGCTGCTGGGTCGTATACGCAGTCATCTGTGTAATAGGGAGCTGGAACTGCAAAGTATTGTTTTTGTTTAACACTGGCACACTGCACAAATTGGCCGTATCACCGTACGAACACCACAGACCAATTGTTGCGATACTTGACTTGCCCACTCCACCACGTCAACTTCTTTCAATGCAACATACTAGTACTCTTCAATGCGTATGACAACCTAGAGCGAACTGCTGATCATATCCCAGCACCTGCAACACGATTGGGACGACTGCCGGAGAGAACCAACCCTTCGAGCTCCTCTCGCGGGAACAGCAGTCATGAAGGTCAAACGTAGACTACGAGAGCCAGACTTGCCTGTGCAGCGCTTCCAAAACTGGTCTCTTTTACGTCACAATGATCGCGTGCGAACACTTTTGGTATTGCTCCCCACCCCCTTTGTGTGGTGAAAGTGACATCTTCAGTTGGTGTACAGTGACACGGACTGTCTGTGCGTAAGATATTGTAGCATTTGTTGTTTGTTGTGTGTGTGTGGTGGGGGGGATATTACGTAGTTGTCGCGTGTAAAAATACACGTTGTCGCAATCATCTGATATTGTGTTTTTCTTTCCCTCCTCCTGTCTCTCGTATGCCACATGACATGATTCGTTCATTCCTCGCGTGTAACTGGGGTATGCAACCGTGCTCAACTTTTCGGATTTTGTGTTCGGTGGTCATGTTTTGATGTTTGAGGTCGGGATGTGTTGTCTTGAACGCATTTCTCATTGTCACGGTCCTTCTTGCTGCGTTACATACCTTTTCCATGCATTGTTGTTGCTGGAAATCCCCAATTCCTTTGAGGACTCCATTGCGCATGCGTGCAGTGAACTTTTCATAGTGACTTCCGGACTGAGCACATACGATTCCTTTATGATTCCCTTGGAACCGCCTCTCTATCTGTGATAGTATTCGTCCCAGTTAGGTGTGACGTTCACTTTGTCACCTTTTGCGAGGCTCCTATCTCGGAAACGAAGCCTCAGTCGTAAAAATGGAACTTAGACTTTTTGCTTGTTTTCGTGTGAGGAATCACCTCCCAAGCGTTGTAAACGACCTTTAGAAACACCCTGTATATATATATATATATATATATATATATATATATATATATATATATATATATATATATATATATAACCTTGCAGTAAGTTGTAGAATACATGCTGGAATATAAAGTTTTGCTTGCAATAAGATTTACTTTGTTGCAGGTAGGTGCCACTGGTGCAGCTCACCCTTTAGTCCGCGTCAGGATGGCAACCCAGCAACCGGCAGCATTCTGCGTGCAACGTCGAATACTGTGAGCAGTAGGTGGTGCAGCACCGTATTTACGACGAAACTCACGCTGCACAACTGTAACGGACCACATTTGTTGAAGTGGAGAACGCAGAAAGCTTTCGGTTGTTGGGATGCCATCTTGAAGCGGACTAAAAAGTGAGCAGCACCAGGCGCCCGTTCCGAAAGTCGCACGAGTTGAACGCGTTAAACGAGTTACGGTAAATGGCCGTCCCATAAGTGTTCTCGTGCATTTCGTTATGCTGTCCCAAAAGTCGCTTTCCGTGCTTCTCGTGCAAGAACGAGATTCACCAAACGCACGGGCCAGAAGACTGGTTTGTTCGGTGAGAATCGTCTGCTGCGTGCAGGCAACGCGCGTGCATGATGGCTTTAAACTGCATATGAAGCAACATGCGTAAGACGAGTGTGCCTCAACGGTTCTTACAATGTGATTAAGATGAGTAACAGTGTCAGCAGTAGAGTTTATTTCTGCCATAAGGACATGCCTTCCGCTCGACGCCACGAGGACGCTGCGCCTGCGCTTTCGTCTAGAGCGTTCCATAAGTCTGTAAAATAACTCGTTTCACCAGGTTGACGAGCCAAGTTACTCTGGTTAAATTCGTTTCGTTAAGACTTTCTGAACGTACCTACCTGCAACAACGTAAAACGTATTGTAAGTGAAACTTCATATTCCAACATGTATTTTACAACTTACTGCAAGGTTCTATGTCCATTGGTTTCCTAAATATAGAACTTTTAAATCGGATGATTCTTTTTGATACACGGTGTATATATATATATATATATATATATATATATATATATATATATATTGTTGTAATCCCGTCTTACCAGGTATCTGAGGTCACAGGGATGCTTCAATAACACATTTAGGTAGAGCTTAAATATACTTGTGAGTTGTTGAACCTGCTCCGACTAAAAGGAATGATATATGGAAGGTTGAATTTAAAGGTTATTTACGCTTGTTCATACCTTAGGCGAATGATGTTTCTTGTCCAGATGTTTCTTGCAGACCGAATTGCGACTGATGTCAAGGTTCGATACTGTGACCCTTGACTCACTGTTCCGAGTAATCCCGCGCGAATGGCTGCATGCTTATGCCGCCGTAAACTTCGTACACCGTTGTCGTAGATTAGCTTTTATAATCTTTTGCTTCGAAAGGTTTTTACACCTTTCGAACACGCTGGATCATGTTAGATCCACGCATTTGCCTCTCAGTCAATGCTTCACGGAAGTTACGAAGTGTGCGCATTCTTGAGATTGCTCGCTGGTCGGACAATTCCAGTGAATAAACAAGCATAAAATAATCTCTTCACGAGGTTTTCTCGTATTTTTAATAGTAGTGTATATTGGGCGTTTCAAAGTCGTACTTAGTAGGTATTGTCTTTTTTTATCAATTGAATATCACTTTTTGACATATTTTGACAATTTTTTGTCGATGTTTTAGCGTTTGACGATTTTTCAGTGCAATTTTCACCGCATCTCATTTTCTTCCCACTCGTACTTGGTAGGTATGCATTTGTAGCCTTTTTTTTATCAATTGAAAATCAGTTTTTGACATATTTTGACAAATTTTTGTCGATGTTTTAGCGTTTAGCGATGTTTTTGTAAAATTTCCTATTTTTCTCTTTTTCCTACTTGTACTTGGTACGAATGCCACGATCTTACGTGATATAACTTAACCTATTCATTTTTTTTCCGTGCTAAACTACACGAGAGCTTCTACGTGCTTTGACCTACTTTAGAGTAGAACCATAAAGACAGAACTGCAACCGAAAGTGAGGCTCGAAGTGAGGCTCGGTGAGGCTCGACTTAATAGTTTGCTCTTGTAAGACATAAGCCTTATTTTCTCGCAGTGTTGCCAACATTTTACTCGAAATAAAATCACCAAGGTTTTTTTTCTTGGTCTAACCTATGTTATTGAACTGCGTCGTCACGTCCAAACCTGCATGACTTCCGAACACTATTGGTTTTATTCATATTTTTTTTACGTATAGGTGTATATGATGAATCCCCAAACAGATTTTTCCTAAGTCTTACTGTTTCCAAGATAACCCCACTTCCGGTTGCCATTTTGGATTTCTGAACATAGGTTTTATTCATACTTTTTCTCACGTATAGGTGTACCTGATGAATCTGCAAACAGATTTTTCCTAAGTCTTACAGTTTTAAAGATAACCCCACTTCCGGTCGCCATTTTGGATTTCCGAGCATAGGTTCTATTCATATTTTACTTACATATAGGCGTACATGACGAATCCGCAAACAGATTTTTCCTAAGTCTTACCGTTTCAAAGATAACCCCACTTCCGGTCGCCATTTTGGATTTCAGAGCATAGGTTCTATTCATATTTTACTTACATATAGGCGTACATGACGAATCCGCAAACAGATTTTTCCTAAGTCTCACCGTTTCTAAGATAACTAGTAGTGCAATCAGCCCGGTTCACCAACAGAAAATGAGGCTCGGTGAGGCTCGGTGGGGCTCGCCAAACCTCAAAAACTCACTTTCTCTCCACGTTCCGCGCCTTATTTATTGCGCTGACGATGTTTCACAGCGTAGAAAACAGCACCAAAACATCAAAAACTCACTTTGATTATTTGGAGCTCACCAAAACCTCGAAAACTTATTTTTATTAATTGAGGTTCACCAAACCTCAAAAACTCTCATTTTTTCTCTATGTTCAGCGCCTCATTTATTGTGCTGACACAACGTGATGAGTAAATAATGCAGTCTCTTATTCTTGAAGGATGAATGCACCTTATCGTAATTTTCCAAGCCCCGGTCAAATGTTTGTATATCGTGACCTTTGTAAACCTCTCTCTCGGGAACGATGTGCTACACACACACGCGCGCGCGTGCCTATATTGTGACGCAAACAAACAAACAAATAATATTTTTTTTAAGATTTTTGGCCCCTAACCCCACTTCCGGTCGCCATTTTGGATTTCCGAGCATAGGTTCTATTCATATTTTACTTACATATAGGCGTACGTGATGAATCAGCAAACAGATTTTTCCTAAGTTTTACCGTTTCCAAGATAACCCCACTTCCGGTCGCCATTTTGGATTTCCGATCATAGCTTCTATTCATACTTTTTCTCACATATAGCTGTACACGATGAATCACCGAACAGATTTTTCCTAAGTTTTACTGTTTCCAAGATAACCCCACTTCCGGTCGCTATTTTGAATTTCCGAACATAGGTTCTATTCATATTTTACTTACATATAGGCGTATGTGATGAATCCGCAAACAGATTTTTCCTAAGTCTTACTGTTTCCAAGATAATCCGACTTCCGGTCGCCATTTTGGATTTCCGAACATAGGTTCTATTCATATTTTACTCACGTATAGGCGTACGTGATGAATCCGTAAACAGATTTTTCCTAAGTCATGAATTGGAGGGTTTTATGGCAACTTATATTAATTCTCGTAAGAGAACAGAAAACACACACAAAAAAAAAAAAAAAAAACAATACTGTGGTCACTACAACAAATAGTCTTCTTCAACCCCTATCCAACAAACCAAAAAAAAAATCATCATCCTAACTAGAACCATGTAACTAACATTGTGATGACTCATATTAAGTACCTCTTAATTGTATTACTTATAAGGGTATACTATTGCACAATGTTTTTGCAACAAGTTATTACGTAACATTGTGATGACTCATATCTAATGCTCTTTGTTGTATTAACTATAAGGGAGTAAACTATTACACAACATGTTGCAACAAGTTATGATGTAATGTGATGAGTCATATCTAACGTGGCGTGAGAGCAGCCGAAGAGTACGGACGTCCTGTTGCAGCGCTCCTCGTTTTTGTAAAAAAAATAGGTATTTAACTTTTTTTGAAGCTACATACCATCTATTATTTCAAGTTCAAAGGTGTTTCACGTGGTTTTTTATAGTAATTTCGACCAGATTGAATTTTGACGTGATCGTGCATTTTCTATTTCACCTCAAAAAATTCTATATAAATAACATACCTGAAAATTGTATCGCTATATACTAGACTTTTTGATTTCTGTGATTTTCGAAAAAGCAATGGCATCCACCACCAGTTTCAATCGTAAAAATGATAAAACTGAATGTGTTACTTGTGGGAAGCAAATCTCAAGGAACAATTTATCGGTACACAGGGCAAGATGTAGCGAAACAGGTTCGAGAATTAATTGTTCGTCATCTTCTAAGTCTTGTGCTCGATGCGGAAAGATGATCTGCATTACAAATTTAAGTAAACACCTCAAAATTTGCAAACCATCGACCGGACAAGCATCGAAAAGGAAAATCGATAATGCAGATACGGAAGCTTCCACTTCTAAGCAAATTAAATTATCCAATGAACGCAAACCAATTAGATCTGCATTCAACGACCAACTCCAGGATTTTTGAATTAAGTCAGAACTAGGCCGTGACATCCTTAGTTTCTTGGACGAAACGAAAACATCTGTACTAAATATTTTGAAAGATAAACTTGAAAACAACTCTATAAAAATATATGTTGTTCTGTTTTCCGAATACGAGAAAGTCGATGGCACAACGAGTATTTTTTATCATTGTACAAAAAACCAGACACTTTATTTTGCTGACGTCGAAAATTTGGACAACTTCTATTATAAAGTTTCCAACGAGCTAGTTAAGAAACATGACGATTTCGAGGCTAAAGGGTCGGGATGGTCTCTATGTGGAAGTCCTCACACGTTAACCGTTTACGTGAACCGATTCTCGCCTCTTCGTGCATCCAGCTACGTTCCTCTTCCACCGAACATTCAACACAAGAGGGCCGTGTTAAATATACAGAACAGCGATAACAAGTGTTTTCTCTGGTGTGTGTTGGCTGCACTGCATCCTGTTCATTGCAAAAATAATCCAGAACGGATTTATCATTACAAGCAATACGAGTCCGAATTTGAAAGTGTAATGTCTGACATCGAATACCCGGTGACATTGTCGGATATAACAAAGTTCGAAAATCGTGCAGGAAAACGCATCGCTATTAATGTATATTCCTTTACGTCAGATAAATATCTTGTGCCCCCCGTCAGGATAAGCGATATCGACGATGACGATGCTCGTGTGATTAATCTTCTTCTAATTTCCAACGAGGATGTTCATCACTACACGCTAATTCGTTCACTATCACGTTTGGTCAAAAGTCAAACAACTAAGCATGAACATTGCATCGAAGTTTGCCCGAGATGCCTAACCACGTTCGACGATCGAAAACAACTCAATTATCGAAATTACACCGGACGTCAAATTGCTATCGATAAACTTGTCGAACATAAAATATATTGCGGTGACAACAGACCGGCTAGAATGTTGATGCCCGAAACGAACGAAGTCGAAGAATTCAAAATGCACAAGGCATTGTTAGAACATCCCGCAATCATCGTCGCAGATTTCGAGGCGTTCCTCAAACCACTCTCCTACTGCGAACCGGATCCCGAACTTTCCTCCACAACGGCGTACCAGCTTCATCAACCTAATAGTTTCGGCTATGTTGTTGTGCGACGTGATAAAATAAATGAAGCATATATATACCGTGGGCCAAATGTAATCGAACACTTCCTGGAAAAAATGGTGGAGGAGGTTGAGGTAATTGGTAGCGTACTGCTTACATCAAAACCGATGGCACCTTTAACTGAAAATGAACTTCAAAATTACAATTCCACTGAGGTGTGTCCGGTATGTGATCAAAGTTTCACTGATGAGAACAAAAAAATATTCCACCACGATCATTTCAGCGGAAACTACATAGGTGGAATTTGCAACACGTGCAATCTTAAAATCCAGAAACCTAAATTCATCCCCATATTTTTTCACAACGGAAGCGGATATGATTTTCACCACCTGGTGAGACATCTTGGCTACGATCCGAAACGTATAGGTGTCTTGGCCGAGAATGAAGAATGCTACATTACTCTCAGCAAGCAAGTGTCGATTCCGGGAACGAAAAATACAATCGAGGTGCGCTTCCTGGATTCGTATAGATTTCTCTCTGCAAGTCTGGATGCTTTAGCGAACAAACTCACCGACGATCAATTTAAAATAACTAGAGCTAGTTTTCCCAACGTAGACATAGAACTCGTTAGACGTAAAGGGATTTATCCTTACGAATACGTTAGTGATGGTTCTAAATTTAACGACGACGCTCTCCCACTTCCAAGAGAATTTTACAGCAGACTCAGAGAGAAAGGAATCACGGACGAAGAATACCAACATGCGCAACTCATGTGGGAGAAATTAGAATGTAGGACACTCGGAGACTACCACGACGCATACTTAAAATTAGACGTGACGATACTTGCGGATGTTTTTCAAGCGTTCAGGAAAACGGCAACGAATATTTATAAATTAGATCCAGCGTATTTCTACAGCCTACCGGGATTAGCGTGGTCGGCAATGTTATTCCAGACAAAGGTCAAGCTGGAACTGATATCGCACGTTGACATGTTGCTATTTATCGAAAGAGGGATACGAGGTGGAATGGTGCAATGCGTACAGAGACATGCAAAAGCTAATAACGTACACATGAAAGAAGATTACGATTCAAATCGAGCATCGAATTACATCTTCTACGCCGACGTTAATAATCTCTACGGACATGCCATGATTCAGAAACTTCCTTACGGGGGATTCGAATGGTTAGATCCCACTTCGATAGATATTATTTATTTCGACGATAGCGAGTGTGGTTTCTTCGCAGAGGTAGATCTCCAATTCTCCGACCACCTGCACGACACGTTTTCGGATTTGCCTCCGACTCCCGAAATCAAATGTCCACCCGACTCGGTTCAGGACAAGCTTTTGTTAACATTGGGCCCTAAACAGAGATACGTCGTCCACTACAAGAATCTCCGGTTTTTGATTGGGAAGGGTGTTCAGATAGTAAATGTTAGAAGAATACTGAAGTTTAAACATTCCACGTGGTTAAGACCTTACATAGAAACTAACACACAACATAGAACAGCTGCCACTTCCGATTTAGACAAGGACTTCTTTAAATTAATGAACAATGCGGTGTACGGAAAGACCATGGAGAATGTTAGAAAGCACGTAGACGTGAAATTAATTTCCGATAAGAATAAATGTCGGAAGTGGATAGCCGATCATAGATTCAAGGCGAGAAAAATTTACAACGAGAATTTGGCACTTTTCAATCTAGATATAAAATTGATGAAATTCAGAAAACCAATTTACGTTGGCGCAACGGTTCTCGACTTGTCGAAACTTTACATGTTCGAATTTCATTACGACGTGATGAAACCCTTCTACAATGATAAGATATCACTTTTGTACACCGGACACCGACAGCTTCATTTACAGCATACAAACACCTAACCTATACGAAGACGTAAAAAATCCTTCCATGCTTGAGTATTTCGATACTTCTGCGTATCCTCAACCCAACAGATTTGGGATTCCATCTCGTAACAAAAAAGTCCTAGGTAAACTGAAAGATGAATGTAACGGTGATATTATTGTCGAGTTCGCGGGTTTGCGTTCGAAGATGTATGCCATGAGAACAGAGAGTAGCGTCACGAAGAAAGCAAAAGGTGTGGGCAAGAATACGGTGGAGAACAAACTCACCTTCCACGATTACATCGATTGCCTTTACTCACAATCGACGATACTAAGTATAGAACAAAGAATCCAAAGTGTAGACCACGTGATTACAACAAACGAAGTTAGGAAAGTAGCATTAGATCCGCACGACGATAAAAGATGTATTTTGTCTTGTGGAATCCACACGTTGCCTTGGGGACACTATCGTTTAGAAAATAGTAAAAATTGTAGGCAATGCAAATGAAAAAAAATAAACTTAAATAACTATAACTAAAATAAAAAAAAACTTTGACTGTCTCAAATTATCACATACACAATAAAGAACTAGCAAGGACAATGAATCTCTTTGGTTTCCGAAAGCAAACAATGGAGACTGTACACCGCAAGGCAGATCATGAATTTCTACCTTCCATGTTATCTAAACTCAACGGCCTGTTGATCAATCAATTTTCAAAACGCTGCTCTTTTTGCTGGAACAGGGACGATTTCGGATTCGCGACGATCGACTTGACGAGGAAACCCAACGACGGAAAATACAGAAACAAAATCAACGACTTTCAAAAACGTTGCAACGTTGTGAGAAACGTTTCTCACAACGTTGCAACGTTTTTGAAAGTCGTTGATTTTGTTTCTGTATTTTCCGTCGTTGGGTTTCCTCGTCACGTCGATCGTCGCGAATCCGAAATCGTCCCTGTTCCAGCAAGAAGAGCAGCGTTTTGAAAATTGATTGATCAACAGGCCGTTGAGTTTAGATAACATGGAAGGTAGAAATTCATGATCTGCCTTGCGGTGTACAGTCTCCATTGTTTGCTTTCGGAAACCAAAGAGATTCATTGTCCTTGCTAGTTCTTTATTGTGTATGTGATAATTTGAGACAATCAAAGTTTTTTTTTATTTTAGTTATAGTTATTTAAGTTTATTTTTTTTCATTTGCATTGCCTACAATTTTTACTATTTTCTAAACGATAGTGTCCCCAAGGCAACGTGTGGATTCCACAAGACAAAATACATCTTTTATCGTCGTGCGGATCTAATGCTACTTTCCTAACTTCGTTTGTTGTAATCACGTGGTCTACACTTTGGATTCTTTGTTCTATACTTAGTATCGTCGATTGTGAGTAAAGGCAATCGATGTAATCGTGGAAGGTGAGTTTGTTCTCCACCGTATTCTTGCCCACACCTTTTGCTTTCTTCGTGACGCTACTCTCTGTTCTCATGGCATACATCTTCGAACGCAAACCCGCGAACTCGACAATAATATCACCGTTACATTCAT